>NW_024097365.1:0-287715 GCF_016545835.1 Crotalus tigris
TTTCACAATTACTGGTATTAAGCTAACTTTCACACAATCTGTACCCGTGTAGTTGATTTTTCTTGTCTAAGTTTAAAACCTTACTTTTATTTACACTGAGTTTCATTTTGTTAGATAGGGCCCAATGTTCAAATCTGTTGAGATCCTTTTGGATCTTGAGCATATCTTCTGGGATCTTGGCTATTTAATGAGTTTCCTTTCTATTCTCTCATCTAGATAGTTTATAAAGATATTGGGTTGAAAATGGAACATTGTGGTACGCCACTGCTTATTTTCCTCCATGTGGATTTAGTTCCACTAATGATTACACATTGAGTACAGTTTATCAGCCAGTTGTAAACCCAATTTTGTTCTATGCTGAGAGTTTTTTTTTGGTTTTCTTGTTTTTTCCCCAGTGGTATTGAGCTAGACTGGGCTTTTATAATAATATTTTTCAAAGTTTCCCAAGCTTTTTGAGTTGATTTCCCCTTTAAGATTTTCCTCCATGGGATCCTTCCCAAACTCCCTTTGACTTTGTTAAAATCATCTCTTTTAAAGTCTAAGACATTGTTTTGATTATGTTCTGTTGCTTGTATCTGCTTTATATTGAATTCAAATATGAAATGGTCACTCCCCCCAAAGTTCCTGTAACTTGCTTCACACTTCACTCAGTCAAAACCACATAAACCATATTACAATTGAACACAATGTGTGAAGCGATTGAACATGATGCATGTGAATGTGCATATCAGAACCTGAAAGCTCTCCTTATTTAATACTAACAAATTTAGGAAGAACTAATTGGAAGTAGAGAAGCAACCTGCAAAGATGTTTAATCCACCTGTTATTTCTCCACTTCAAACATACTTCATTTCTTTCCGTGGAATTCCAAGTGGGTGCTTACTAACAATGCCTGGATATATAGAGGGCACTTGAGAGGCATGTGGATCGAATATGGTTCCTTTAGTCACATCCCCAAAGGGATGTTGCTGTAAAAAAATTAAAATGACTTCTGCCTTTTCTGCATGGAAGACACAGTGAGCTTTGCGCAGTGAAAGAGATATGATTTTATTTACATTTGTATCAAACTTTCATTATAGAGATTTTGTATTTTATCCATTAAAAATTTTTTTTTAATTTTTTTTTTCATGAAAATCTGTCTTTTTTTTTTTTTTTTTTTTTGCTGATGTTGTCCCCAATTCGGGTCTGAGCCTGGTGCTGAGGAGATGAAGAACACCAGACACGAGGTGCAGATTTTGTTATCTTTTATTGAAGCGCTCCAAGAAAAGGGATCCTGGCCAAATGCCAAGGAACCTCAAACCACAGAATTAGTAAAGTTTTATATATTTTCTCTGAAGTAGAAGATGGGATAAGGTGGGATATATAAGAAATATCACCTAGTAAACATTTCAATAATAATCTAACAGTTGTTCTATTGGTCTCTAGCATTCCCTATTCCTAAACCTTGGTTAATGAATGCTTCAGGAGTTATCTAATACAAATACTATTTGTTCCAGGCCATCTCTATTCCTAGCTTCTAGCTGAGCTTGCAAGATGACTAAGTCTTTTGTTACTTTTATCAGCTTTTTGACCACACAGAATTGTTACAAGCTTTCCACGTGCACATTCCCTGTAAATAAGCATTCTTTGTTCTTGCCAGACAAACTCTCCAATTACAGGCTTCCTTTCAAGTGTATGCCATAATCTTGCTTTGTTTTGACAGGCAGCCCATCACTGGGAAAGCTCATTGTTTTTTTATGCTAATCTGTTAGGTGCTTTTCCTGTCTGAAAGGAGCTGTTTAAGTTCCACCTGTAAAAGTTTAATTTTGGACTATACCAAAATATAATCAAAATGCAAGCAATATATCAAGATAACACTTATTGGGAAATTTGGGGAAACAGAATACTTTTTAACCTACAAGTCCAACTTGAAAATTTGGATAAAAAGCTTGATAAACTTTTAAATCAATTCAAAGATGTTAACCAGATGCAAGTAAACGGCAGTACAACAAGATTTACAATTTGACAGTTTGGAATGTAATTTGCTGTTGTCAGACCTAAAAGATGAACTGGGCTTGGAAAATGCAATTTGGTTGGAGGTCTCTGAGAAAGGTTTGAATTTGGAAGAAAGTCGATAGAATTGACCAGTGATGAACTTGACTTTTTCAAGAAGATTGAGGGATATTGGGGAATGGGTTTATTATACCCAGTTGGAAAACAAGTGTTAAAAGATATTCTGTTATAACTTATGGAAGACTTTTTGTGCAATAAATGCTGTGGAGATATACACAACAGAGACTTATGACTTTCGGGAATAAAATCCAATTGTTATGAAAGATCCTGATTAATATCTTAAGAAAAAGCTTAATTATTAAGAATCAGTTGAGGATATTTGATCCTGGATCAATCAGAGACAATGATTGTGGTAACTTATGGTAGTCCAGAAGCCATTGTGGACTTTCTACGTGTGAAATACAAAAAAATGGCCTGTTAACAGAGAGTTTTGAAGTTTAATTTAGCCATTGGTTTTACCTCTTAATTATGTTTCCATATAGTAGATAGATGTAGGCTAAATGGGTTGGATAAACAGTGTTTTAGACATTTATAAATTGTGTGCCTGCTTTACAGGGGGCGGAGGAATTATTTTTGCAATATATTTATCAGTATTCAACTGAGGGGGGACAATTTATATATATGTCTGTTTTGGTTTTTTTCATTTTATGCACTCTTTTTTGTGTAGTCTTGTTGAGTTGTGTTTTCCGGGGGAGGTGTTGCATTTTTTTTTCTTTTTGGGAGTTTTATTTTAATGTTTTGAATAAAAATAAAAAATGATAAAAATGCCATTTGGAGGTTTACTATATAAATTTTCATGAAAGGTCTAATTCTGTCTTAAAAAATTTCTTTTTCCCAAGTTTTGAGATATATGCTTTTGAGATATATATGGGTCAGGAGGGACCTAATGGATAGATCAATTTCTATAGGACATATTTGGGAGAAATTAAAAATAGTATCTACCCAGGGTCTTATTGAATACCCAAATGTAATTATTTCTCAAGTGTAGATTATAAAATGTCCCATTAATGAATTGCTTACAAGTAAGATATTAATTTTGTAAACCAAACAATAAAATAACCATTTAAATTTGCTTATATATCATTTTAAAAGAAAAAAGTACCTTCAAAATGCCATTACAATTGTAACTTTGGCATTATGGAATATCAGATGCAAGTTTTTTAACCCCTGGAATGTGCTTAATTAAGATTAATTTCAGCCAGGCCTTTCCTGTCCTTTTATTATCTCTGACCAATCTTCATGAATAGCAAATGTGTTCTTCTGAAAAATATTTTCATCCTAATCATGCTGATTTTGTTCATAATTATGCATATGTTCCCATTAATTTGAAATAAAGTGCTCACAAACGCAGTATTATAAAGTTATACTGATTTTAATTGCTCTTCTTATCTAAGTCTGAATGCTGTAAATATTGTATATACATGCAGGGATAGGGAGGAGAGAAATTTGAAATGGGACCTCACAGTAGCTTCAAGGGAAATACTTAGAAAATGAAAAATAGGAATATCCAGAGCTACTGTACTGTATCTGGTGGTAAACATCAAAGTAATTATAGGATGAGTATAAAGAGACCCAGAAATTTCTAACTCTCCTAAACTGCCCTTCCTTCCATTGACAGCAATTCATTAGAAAGAAAGGAAAATATTCCTGTTTGGATGATGCCTTGTTAGAAGAACATACATCTAAGATGTTGCCAACCATAAAAAGGGTAAATATGTATTATGCAGTGAAGCACATTCCTTTATTGCTTGTTGCCCTTCTTTCTTTCTTTCTTTCTTTCTTTCTTTCTTTCTTTCTTTCTTTCTTTCTTTCTTTCTTTCTTTCTTTCCTTTCTTTCCTTTCTTTCTTTCTTTCTTTCTTTCTTCATTAATCTATCTATTCATTTATTCATTTCTTCACTTAGCATTGTCTGCTTCATGAACCATGTTGAACCAAGAGAGAGAAGACAAATAATCCACTGTGCTGTTTAAGGAAGGACCTCATTAATTTCCTCTGAAATTCCCTGCTTGCTCAAACTCCTTCCCCCCCCCCATGTACTGATTAAATATTCCAAGGCTGTGGTCCTTTACAGGGTAATGAATTTCCTTGCAGGTGGCCCCAAACTATTTGGAGCTTTCTCAGAAAATCCAATATATCCCATGACAGGAATAAAAATATTATAATCATCAGTAAGGGGAACTGACAGACCCTGAAGTTCTAAGCTAAGGAATTGTCCTTGAAGACAAGAACCTCTTGTTCTCAATTATGGCTGGGGGGGAGATGCATCTAAATTATTACCATTGTTAAGCATACTATTTTTGAAGCTTCAGAAACTTCCAGAAAACAATCAAGTTGGATATTTAGACAAAAGCCACCCCACATTGTTTATTTCTGATGTCTTCAAATAACCTTTCACCATCATGGCTAAGACTTCAGTGACATACAGAGTGGCTTGCCTGCTTGTTTTGAGAAAACAGTTATTTTACTGGAAAACCAGATATGACTTTGAAGCAGGTGTACAGTATGCGTAACTAAATGATGTATGAGTGATAGCAGCAATGAGGCTGACTATATTTCTCTGGTCCCAGTATGGAGAATCAGTTACTGAAAAAGCAAAAGGCAAGAGAAGGTGATTTCTCAGTATACATATAACAACTCTTATTGCAGGAAAAAAAGTTAAGCTGTCAATTCTGGTCTCACTTGGGAATGCAAACAAACTCTCTGTAGGTGTAAATCCAAGGCAGGGCCATCCAAGAGAGATGCAAAAAACTCAACACTATGCTAGATGGGGATTTTGTTAGAGACTTGAAGTGGAATCTAAATCTATTTGTTGTTTTTAAAGGAAAAGAAACTTAAACACTATATCTACAAATAGAAGACAATTTTTAAGCCCTTTGGAAAGGTAATTGGAAGAGCAGGATCTGTGTTGGCTGTGTGTGTGTTCAAGTGGTATTATAAAGAGTGAGGCTTGTGATTTTAGACAGGTCCTCCTATCTTTTCCTCCAGAATATGATCCTCAATGGCTAGTTCCTTGATAGGTCTTAATAAGCAGAAATGTAGGAAGGGTTTTGTTAGTTTTGTTTGTTTAACAATAATGACAGACTTTATCTTCTTGCAGGAGTGCAGTGGCTCACATGGTTAGAACGTTGGGTTGTAAATTAGCAAGCCTGTGTTCGAGATTCGAGTGCTGGCATGTGTAGGGTGAGCTGCCATCCATTGCTCCAGCTCCTGCCAGGGACATGAAAGGAGCCCCAGACTGGGCATCCCCCAGGCAATGGTGATGTCACCACCTAATTATTTCTACCCAGAAGCACCTCTGTACTTCTGGCATGAGTGTGATGCGATCTTCTCTTTGAGGCAAACCACACTAGAAATCCATGGTCTGGCTGCCTAAGACATTGATTTAATGAATATATAAAGAAGTGTTTCTTTTTAGTTGAGGGCATGCATGTGTGTGTGTGTTTGTGAGAGAGAGACAAGAAAAAAAAAATAGCCATTTCCAGAATTTTTGACACACCAAAAAGTTCACCACCATTGTCTAGCCAGGAAGGGGTGCTGTAGATGCCCATCTTTCACCAGAAAGTCCCCTTAACATGGCCTTCTCAGTAGCAGCTTCTTCACTTTGGAGCAGCTTGATCCCCAAGTTATTATCATTATTTTCTCTGTTGCCTTGCAAGTAAACTGAGTGCTTCAGTATGGAGATACATTCTTTGTGTGTCTAATCACACTTGGCCAAATAAAGTATTCAATTCAATTCATTTCAATTCAACTCAAATGCCTATCATTCAGGAGGAAAGGGAAAACTGTCTTTTAGGGCTTCTGGAATGGGAGACCCCTCATTAGACGGGAATAATTTGCATGGATTTGAAAGGATTGATAAATAAATACATAAATAAATGCAATTTCTAATACTGTTTGTGTTATGTCCCGAGCCTTGCAAACGGCTCGGGCGTTTGCAGGCAGTCCCGGGCAGGTGCAAAGCTGCCCGGGACCAGACAGGCTGTCGCCAGCGCCGTGCGCATGCGCGGGTGCTGGCGCGGGAAAAGTAACCCATTTACCCGGGAGTTGCCTATATAAGAGGCTGTGAGGCGTTTGGGCTGAGCTGAAGCCCTCTTCCTGTAAGCTGAACGCTGAATAAAAGAACCTGAGAACTCCAGCTGCTTCTCGTGTCTGTTTTCCCGCCAAGGACGCAACACTGGCGACGAGGATGGGATGACTTGCACTACCTGGAAAGGAAAAAGTGTAAGCTTACCCAAGGAGTCCTGAGCGGCGGAAAGAGGAACGGCGTCGACTCGGCAGCTGCCCGCCAATCCGGTGCGCATTCGGGGGTAGGCTGGCTGATAGACCCGTCTCCTGAAGATCCGAAGATGGCAAAAATCGGAAGGCTTTCGGAATTCGACGTCTCACATCCAGAGCGGTGGGAGTCCTACGTATCCAGAATGGAGAACTACTTCAAGGCAAACCAAGTGAGGGACGATAGCTTGAAGGCTGCCACCCTGCTTTGCGCTTGCGGCCAAGACGCCTTCGAAATCGCAGAAAACCTTGCAGCACCTGTTCCAGTAGAGTCTGTAAGCTACGCAGACCTGACGAAGCTGCTGAAGGACCACTTTCACCCCAAGGTGTCCGTTATCTCATGGCGCCACACCTTCGAGCAGAGGGATAAACGGTCCGGTGAGTCAGTCAAGGAATACATCGCCGCGTTACGGAAGGCCGCCAAGCCCTGCGAGTTCAAGGACCTCGAGGAACGACTGAGGGACCGATTCGTGTGCGGGTTGATGCATCGAGAGCTACAACAGAGACTTTTCGCTAAGGAAGAATTATCCTTCCAAGACGCTTTAAGGGAAGCCACCGCGGAAGAAGCAGCAGGCGGCGCCGTCAAGAACATGCGGCCGATCAGAAGCAGTGCAGAGGGTGCGTCCGTGCACAAAGAAGACGTCCGACGAAACTCCGAGGAGGATCCGGACGAAGAAGTCGACCGTCTACACCCCGCGAAGGGAGAAAATCAGAAGGAAAGCTCTTCAGCTCCGCTCACGTGCATCGGCTGTGGAGGTCGCCACAGGAGAACCGACTGCAAGTTCCGCTCCGCTACCTGCCGGGCATGCGGCAAACTAGGGCACATTGCAGCTGTGTGTCTGGGCCGACGAAAGGCACAACCTCAAGAAGAACGCCTGAAGGGTACCAGAGTCCCCAGCCAGAATAGGGTAGGTTTTTGCGCTTCGCGTAGAAACATGTGTAGGACAGGCACACACAAGCCCATGAAGAAAAAGCTGTCACTCAACGTGAAGCTACAAGGGTTTCCATTATCTATGGAACTAGACACAGGGGTCTGCCCTTTCCATCATTTCATTGCATACATTTAGGAAGATTTGTTCCAGTAGTGGGACTAAGGCCAAGTTAAGGCCTTCTGATATTGTATTAACTGATTTTCAGAACTCAAGAGTGTGTGTTAATGGGGAGGCCACCCTTAACGTGCAATACAAGAGTTTTGAAGGTCCACTAGACTTATTAGTAGTAGGGGCTTGTGAACGACGAGTCTCATAGGACTCGATTGGTTTGAGGCCCTGGGGATACTACGTCCACAGACTCTAACAGCTACAACCACTCAACCTACAGAAGTCTGCAAAGAATTGACAGATGTTTTCAGCCCCAGCTGGGCACATTCAAAGGACCACCGTGTCCTTAAAGCTAGACCCACTGTTCATCCAGTAGGATAAAGCAGAAGGGTCCCTTGTTGCGTAAAAAGAAGATGACACTGAATTAGAACAAATAAATATCCAACAGGAATCCTAGAACCTGTTGATCCAGCCCGGGGAAACCCCCATTGTCACGCCTCTAAAGGAAATGGGGACATCGCATTGTGCATTACAAAGCACACTCATAAGGCATGCAGAAACATGCCATCCCTGTTCTGTGGTCGTACATCCTGGCCTCTCTCAAGGGGGGGCGTGTTTTTGCAAAGCTTGACCTAGCTCCAGCATATCAACAGCTGCCTGTTGATGATGATGCTGCCATAGTTCAGACCATTGTGACCCACAGGGGAGCCTTTAAAGTAAAAAGGCTACAGTTTGGAGTGAATGTCGCTCCTGGGATTTTCCAAAGCGTAATGGAAAACACACTACGAGGTATACCAGGGGTCTGCCCCTATTTTGACAATGTCTTGATTGCAAGCTCAGAAAAGACAAATGCAAGCTTGGGGTGCCTTCTACTGAATTTATGGATTCAAAATTGATGCTGCTGGGATTCATCCTGCTGAATCAAACTAACTGCTATTTTAGAAGCACCCAGGCCAAAGTCTAAGGCCGAACTTCAGGCCTTCCTAGGCCTCCTGAATTTCTACAATTCTTTTCTTCCACATAAAGCTAGTGTAGCTGAGCCTCTTCACAGGCTACTAGACAAACAAGCTGTGTGGCTGTGGTCACAAGCACATGAGGCTTGCTTTAAAGAAGTCAAGGCCTTGCTCACTTCTAACAGTGTTCTTGCACATTTCAACGAGTCTCTCCTGTGTGCATCGCTTGTGATGCGTCCCCCTACGGGGTTGGAGCTGTCCTGAGTCACCTCAGGTCTGATGGAACTCAGGTTCCTATTGCATACTACTCCAGAACACTGTCTTCTGCCGAGCGCAACTACGCTCAGATAGACAGGGAGGCTCTGGCTGTTGTTGCTGGAATTAAAAAATTCCACGATTTTCTATATGGCAGGCATTTCACGGTCTTCACTGACCATAAGCCTCTGCTGGGACTGTTTACCACACGTAAGCAGACTCCCCACATCATTTCCCCTAGAAGCTTAGGTGGTCTATTTTCTTGTCTGCATATGATTTTTCATTACTCCACAAGCCTGGGAAAGAAATGGGCCATGCTGATGGCCTCAGTAGAGTGCCTCTGCCAGTAGTAGAAGCTGACCCCACGCCAGCTGTCAACATTCTATCAATCCAAGCCTTGCCCGAGCTCCCTCTTAGTGCCAGGGATGTTACCGCTGAAACAGGTACAGATCACACACTTTCACGTGTCCGCTCCTGGGTCCTGTCCGGGTGGCCTGAGCACTTCCCTAGTCCTGAGTTTCAGAGTTTCTGGTCCAAAAGGAACGAACTGTCCCTTTCTCAGGGTTGTCTGCTTTGGGGAAACAGAGTTGTCATTCCCACCTCAATGAGGACTAGGGTCTTAGAATCCCTCCACGAGGGTCATCCTGGCATTGTTCGTATGAAGGCTCTTGCACGCAGCCACTTGTGGTGGCCTGGTTTAGATAAAGATATTGAGGCTAAGGTACACGCATGCCACCTGTGCCAACGATCTCGCCCAGAGATGCCCCAAGCTCCTGTGCATAGATGGGAGGAAACACAGTCCCCATGGTCTAGGGTGCACATTGACTACGCTGGGCCCTTTCAGGGCCAGTTCTTCTTGGTCCTTGTTGACAGCCATTCAAATGGCTTGAGGTTGTGCCTGTCTCTCCACCACCACTGCAAAGACTATTCAGGTACTGAGGGGGATTTTTGCTGCACACGGGCTGCCAGATGTCATTGTGTCCTGACAACGGCCTCAATCACTCCTCCGAATTCCAAGCTTTCTTAAAGGCAAAACCTGATTCGTCATGCCACGTCTGCGCCCTTTCACCCTTCCACCAACGGTATGGCTGAACGCATGGTGCGCATCGCAAAGGACGCCTTGAAAGAGACTCACCTACGGGGACTGGCATCACAGGTTGGCTGACTTTCTCCTTTCTTATCGCACCACACGTCCACTTCTACAGGGAGAAGTCCAGCTGAACTCGTGGGGGCGCAACTTACTACTAGACTTGACACGGTTGCATCCGGACAGACTGCCTTCATCTACCTCACATCCTAGGGCACCTAGACAACTACTTGTGGGTGCCCCGGTTTGGGCTCGCAATTACGGGCCTGGTCATGGTCCCCGCTCATGGGTCCCCGTTCTGTGTCAGGTCACAGGTCCTCTCTCCTACGAGGTGCCCTGGACAACGGTCGTGTCCTGCGTCGGCACATCGACCAACTCCGCTCTAGGCGGGACTTTTCTGATGAGACTCCTGGGTCTTTTCCAGGGGGGAGGGGGGACCCTTTGGAGCAAAGGGAAGGGCAAGAGTTACTGCCCATCTCCACTGAGGGAGCCACAAACGGCCCGTCCCAAGATTCCGCAATTGCTCCGAAAAGGAAGTCATGGAGCTTACCCACAGGCATCCACGCCTACTCCAGCCAGGGAGTCACCCCGGGGGCATACTCACTTTCCACACACGTCACACAGCACTCCAGTCACGGAGGATACCCGGGGGCATCCCAACAAATCATTCCCCGCAAGAGAGCTGGCACACAATCCCCAAAGTTGGCCTGACCTTACCCCAAATCCTACAGAGGGTCCAACATACACAGAGCTAGTCGAGGAACCAAGTCCCGACTACAACACCCCTAGCACAAATCAGGGGACACCTGAGTTTTGGGAGAGTACAGAAACCCACACGAGCCCGAACACAGAATGGGGTTCAGGGAATGGACAGCCTCCTGACAGGTCTTGGACTGACCTAGGAGGTTCTACAGAGACGCCCAGCAGCGGCTATCACTTCAAGGGCCCGAGGGTCTACAGCTAGGTAGGTCAACCAGGTCACAAAGCAACAGAAGCCCTGGCCTGACGAGCCCGGTGGGCAAGCAAGCAGGCCAGGCATCGGGGCACAGTCCTTGGAAGACACCAGGGCACAATAGAGAGAACAGGCTCACGCCTCCCTCCAGTCAGGGGACTTATGCCAGTAATCCACAGCTAAGAAGGTCACAGAGAGCAAAGAAATCTCCTAAGTACCTAGAAGATTACATAACATTGCTGGCAAGGCAAAAGCCAGTAAACAGTGGGAGTACTGGGGAGCAAAATGTCATATAAATAAATGTTGTATGTTGATAGTAGTTTTAGCCCGGGGGAAAGGGGTGTTATGTCCCGAGCCTTTGCAAACGGCTCGGGCGTTTGCAGGCAGTCCCGGGCAGGTGCAAGGCTGCCCGGGACCAGACAGGCTGTCGCCAGCGCCATGCGCATGCGCGGGTGCTGGCGCGGGAAAAAGTAACCCATTTACCCGGGAGTTGCCTACTTAAGAGGCTGCGAGGCGTTTAGGCGAGGCTGAAGCCATCTTCTGTAAGCTGAACGCTGAATAAAAAGAAACTGAGAACTCCAGCTGCTTCTCGTGTCTGTTTCCCGCCACGGACTCAACACAGGAGCCGCCTCAATTCTTGTTCCTTCAAAGTATTGCCTTGATTTTTCCTCTTCTGAAGTGAAGTTGGGGTCTCTGAGCAACAAGGAGGTTAAAATCCCTCCTATTTCCAAACACCCCAAAATAGGCAGCAACTCTGGTCAGAAGAAAACAAAACCATTTATTTTCAGCAAGCAATTTTGGCATTCTTGCACTATGTGTGCAATGATTAGTGGAGAAGCAGCCTGGCTATGCAATCAATCTCACCCTTCATTTTTCCACATCATGAAAATCCCATTAATGGCAATCTGGAAAAAAATCTGAAAAAAAAGTGAATGCTATAGTCGGTATAATGATTGTTTGTCCAACTTGGATGATCAAATATATAGTCCATTAACGATGCAATTTTTATTTTTAAATTAAAATATATTAACTATTTTAAGTCAGATACCTTAGAATGCACTTTAAAGAAATTATTGAAGATTACTGTTATGCATTATACAATAATATAAAAATAATATTTGCTAAGCCCAGTATGATTCATTTTCATTCCATTGTAATGCACGCATAAGATTTTCTTTTCTCCTCTGTTCCTCAGTCGTAGTACAAAATGTTATTGATTCAACGAGAAAAGCAACGAGAAAAGACCCAAATATAGCCTGGTTCCAGCATCTTGTGAAAGGTCCTCAAAGGCTTCTCCTAAGAGTCCAGCTTAATTCAGAAGAAGTTTGATTCCCCTCTTCTTTCCGCTCCCCTTTCTTTTTTCTTGACAATTTTCTATTTCATTCAAAAGATGAAAATACAAAATCCAGAAGAGAAAAATTAGATAAAACAAAGCTAAACAAAAAGATTTGAAAAAAAGTGAATTAAAAAAGGATAAAATCACTAAATATCGCCCCTAGTTCAGTGTTTCTCAACCTTGACAATTTTAAGGCACGTGGACTTCAACTCCCAGAATTTCACAGCCAGCAATGCTGGCTGTGAAATTCTGGGAGTTGAAGTCCACATGCCTTAAAATTGTCAAGGTTGAGAAACACTGTCCTAGTTGAATACTGGGTTCCCCCCTTGCAAAGCAGGTCTGAACTTTATAAGCTTGCACATTTATTTGCAACCTATTTCACCTATCATACATTACATGTATGAAAGAAAACATTGTTAACAGGTTAAACAGCAGTGCAGTTAAAATCCAAAGTGCAAGTATTATATTACTGAAACCTGGTGGGATGAAACTCATGACTGGAATATACTGGTGGAAGAATTCAAACTGTTCAAAGGAAACAGACTTAACCTAAGAGGAGGTGGGGATTGCATTATATGTAAGAGATTACTACACCTCTACAGAAATGCAGAAACCAAGAATGAAAGCCTCCTAAAATGCAATATGGGTCAATATAAGGAAAAAAGAATGACATTGCCCTAGGTCAGTGGTTCTCAACCTGTGGGTCGGGACCCCATTTGGGGTCGAATGACCATTTCACGGGGGTCGCCAAACAATGCAGTCTGCCATTTTTTCCCCCTTTTCCTTAGCTGTGCTACTCCCTTTTATTCTATTGGCTTTTGAAAGCCAGTAGAATAGACTCTCTTGAATAGAGTCTAATTCTATTGGCTTTCAAAAGCCAATAGGAATTGTCCAGGCTGTCTCTGCCCTGCTGAGCCCTCCAAAAGTCCCATTCTGCCAACGGTGCTGCACCAGCTGAGTAGTCCTCGACTTACGACCAGTTGAGTAGTCCTCGACTTACGACCGGTTGGGGTCGCGGCATTAAAAAGGTTGAGAACCACTGCCCTAGGTGTATACTACAGGCCACCCAACCAAGCAGAAGAATTAATTGAACTTTTTGCTAACCAGTTAACAAATGTTATGTAGGAAACACGCCATAGTAGTAACTGGGGACTTTAACTACCCTGACATCAACTGGGAGACGAATTCTGCATCGTGGGAGATTGAATAAGTTACTAACTAACCTAGCTGACAACTTTGTCATCCAAAAGTTAGAGGAAGTAACTAGAAGGACAGCTATACTTATTCTTAGTAACAGAGAAGAAGTGATAGAAGGGGATGAAGATGCCGGAACTTTCAAGTTGAGTGACCATGTCATATTAGAATTCAAAGTCTTTGACTAAAAAAACAGCTTATTTTAACAAATTCAGAAGGACCTTGGGAAGGATTCCATAGATGAAAATCTTAAAGGGAAAAAGAACTCAAGAAACTTGGGAAACTCAGAAAAATATTATTATAAAAGTCCAGTCCAGCTCACTACCACTGAAAAAGAAATGCAAGAACAAACCAACATGGTTACACAAAGAACTCTCTGATGAACTGAAAGACAAGGGAAGGGGGACAGGCCGCCAGCACGACTGGTGGCTGTGCTGCCAGTGGCCATGGCTTGAAAGGCCACTGTATATTGCTGGACAATATACACAGCGTTAAGAGCAGAGTGGCGGGAAGATATTTGTAATGAGGGAGGAAGAAAAACAGGCATCCCTAAACCTGCCTGGGCAGATGCAGAGGCAGCGGCGAACACATGCGCCTAGCATCCCAAGTGACTGTTTTGCCATGTAGGCTGACCGTGTTCAGTGCTTCCCTTTCACCCAGGATGCCAGGGATCAGGCACATGCACTCGCCGCCTCCTCTGTGCATGCCCAGGCAGGTTCAGCTTGTTGCCGGTTCGCCTCATCCGGCCCAGTCTCTCCGCACAGGGAGAACACGCTGCTACCTGCTGAAATTGGGCAGGCTGGGGGAGAGGCTGGGTGGTGTAGCGCAGGTAGCGTACTCTCATGCTGCCACTCTTCCCCAGCTGCGTTTCTTAGTTTGTCGCTACCACCTGTTTGTGCGCCCAGCCTGTTTTTTGTCCTCTCTTCTCTCGTCCATCCTCCTCCTCCTGCTCCTCCACCTCCTCCTCCTCCTTTTACCTTTGGTGCAGCTCCATCTGACTCTTTCTCCTTCTCCCATGGCTGTGTCTTTTTGTCTTTCCCTCTGCCACCCAAACTGCCTCCTTTTATATCCCTTCCTGTCTCCACCCCCCTTCTCCTCCTTTCTGTTCCTGGTGTGCCGGAAGTGCCGATCCGAGGCCTTTGCCTTGCCCCAAGCAGCCCTGCAGCTCCTAAAGACTCTCTCAGGGCAAGTCTGCGCTACTTTGGCTTGTTCCCTCTTCCGCTACCCGGGGCTGAACTGGGCAGGGCTGCGTACCACCTGCTATGTGCCAGGTGCCACAGGTGGTATGTCTACCACCAGTTGAAAAGCCCTGGTGTAGATCATAACCTACTTCTTGATGGCTTGAAGATGAACAGAAGTAGATAAGTTGTATCAGCTCCCATAGGGAAAGGCGATTTTTTTCCCCGTCTCAGAGTTAAAGAAAGGGGAATTTTCGCATCAAAAATTAAAAGGTAGTTTTCAAGGCTCTTTTTTAAAAAAAGAAAAAAAAAACTAGAAAAAAGCAAAATTCATAGTATAATCCTCTGTAGATGTAATGTAAGGCCGTAAATGTCTAGTTAGGCCTTATAAAATAAGTTAGAAGTCAACTAGTCATAAATCAAAAAATTGTAAACATTCAAAAAATGCAATTAAAACCCAGGCATGCTTAAGAAAGACAAGCAGCTGAAGGGAAAAGATGCAAAAAATTACATATCGAGATGGCTCTTTGCAAGCATCCAGACAAACACCCCCCCCCCTCCCCCCGCCGCCGATGATCGTCCAGAAGTCATCCTGGATCTTTCTCCTTCAAAAAACCAGGAGCAAAGCCACCAAATGACCAGCTTTGGTGGCAAAATCAGCTGTTCATCAGAGGGAGAAAAAGAATCCCTGACCGTTCAACATGCCATCTTGAGGGAAGAGTCCTTTCTTCTCTCCTTATGCTGGGACTGTCCATCCGTGCTGCAGAGAGGAGGGAAAAAGCAGGCAGGGTCCGTCTGGGAGGGAGCCAAGAGGAGGAATCCCAATGTCCAGGCTGAGGGATCAGCAAAGTTCAGCCCAGGGAAGGAGCAGAAGCAGCAGCCTCTAGGGCAGTGGTTCTCAACCTTTCTAATGCCGCGACCCCATAATACAGTTCCCCATGTTGTGGTGACCCCCAACCACTTATACATCATCGGGTGCCAGGGGCATGGCCAAAGGGGAAAAAATGGTGGACAGCATTGTTTGGTGACCCCCGTGAAATGGTCGTTCGACCCCAAATGAGGTCCCGACCCACAGGTTGAGAACCACTGCTCTAGGGAGGGATCAGGTGGGTGGGATTTTCAGAGTTACAAGAGGGAAGGGGCAGGGCTGGGAATGGCTCCTGAGGTGGGTGAGAACCTCAGTTCAAGTCAATTTTGCCCCAGAGAAAAGCGCAAAAGGATTCACAGCCTCCAGAGAGCCCAGGTCTTCCTTCAGCATCTGGAGGGTGGTATTCTCAGTCAGGCTAGGATGGGAGAGAAGCCCCCTCTCCATCCATGACTGCAGGACCCTTAAGAAGTCCTTCATTTCCCCCCTCCCTCCCGCTTACACTGGGGACGCTCCAATCTCCCCTCTGTTGTTCTCTGAGCCTCCTCATCCAGTTAGATCCTGGGAGTCTGGCCTTGGAGATTAAAAGTTTGGGGGCAGGCAGACCCCTTCCCACAGCCCCTCTTCTTATTTATTTATTTATTTATGAGACTTATATACCGCTTTAAGTGCAAGCACTCTCTAAGCGGTGTACACCAGTAAGCAATGTGTATATATATATATATATATATATATATATATATATATATATATATATATATATATATATATATATATATATATTTTACATTGCCCCCAACAATCTGAGTCAACCTTGAGCCGGTGAGATTTGAACCGCTGACCTGCTGAACACAGTCAGCTAAAGTGGCCTGCAATGCACTCTAACTGCTGCGCCACCTCGGCTCTTCTCCCCCAAACTCTTCACCCTTCAGTGTTTGAGATGAATAATAGAAAGAAGAGGGATTTCCCCAAAATATCTTCACCATCCTTGGTCATTCAACCTCAAAGCTCTCTCCTCCCCCCCATACAACCCCCAACAGTCCACTCACCTGCGAGGGGGCTGCTAAATGGCCTGGTTGCTCCCTGCATTGGAGAGAAAAACACAGAATGAGTCTCTGCCTGGTCCTCTCTCTCTTCACCATTCGACCTCTAAGCTTCACGCATTTCTCAAAGGAGACCAGGCCGTGCCACCCGAATGGTCTCTAACCGCTGGGGATCTTGGCATTGCCAGCGGTTTGCCTATTTGTGTTGGTCATTACCTTTAAAGCCCTATATGACTCAGGGCCAGGCTATTTGCGAGACCTCCTACTACCTCATAGTTCCCTTCATCCGGTTAGATCCCACAGGCTGGGCCTCCTTCGGGTCCCGTCGGCCAAGCAGTGCCATTTGGCGGGGCCACGGAGGAGGGCCTTCTCTGTGATGGCGCCCACGATTTGGAACCAGCTCCCCTTGGAGATTAGGACCGCTCCCACCCTGTTGGTCTTTCGTAAGCTACTTAAGACCTGGCTTTTCCGGCAGGCCTGGGGTTTATAAAACCTGACCCCTGGATGACTGTCTTTGTACTGTTTGTTTTGTTATGTTTTATGTGTTTTTTATTGTTAGCCGCCCAGGGTCCTTCGAAAGTGGGGCGGCTTATAAATTTTAAAAATAAAATAAAATAAATAAAATATTTCCCTGCCCTAGGACCAAGGGGCTCTTTGCTCCAAAAGGGGGTGCCCTGCAGGCTCTTAGGCTACCTTCTCTGCCTGAATGAAGGAGGGTGGACATCCAACAGGGAGAGAGTTTTTCCCTTTCTCCTCTGCAGGAACAAACCAGGGCGAAGAAAAGTGAATTCTGTAACATGGTTAGAAATCAAGGAAAAAGAGAGGAGGTGAGAATCAAGTGAAGCCCTGGATTTTGTACAGAGTGAAAGGGGGAGCAAGAACAAAGTGAGAACAAAACTATCAGAATTGAAGGAAAATGGAGACTTTGGTGGCCCCTCGGGATAAACAAACAAACAAACAAAAATCAGTATTTTTCCATTTGTCCTTTTTCCATGAGGAACCTTTTCTCCTATACCAGGGTAGGCAACCTTGGCTCTTTTATGACTTGTGGACTTCAATACCCAGAATTCCTGAACCAGCCACGCTGATTCAGGAATTCTGGGAGTTGAAGTCCACAAGTCATAAAAAAGCCAAGGTTGCCTACCCTGTCCTATACTATTCATATGCTGAGGTAAATTAATGCTAATTAATGTTAATGTTAATTCTTCATGAACAATTGTCCTTTGGGGAAAAAAAACACAATTTTCCCATCAATCTCTTAATTATAATGGATGGAAAAATATGAGAAATGACCTTACCAATTTAAGACTCAATCTCAATAGTAGTAGTAGTAGTAGTAGTAGTAGTAGTAGTAGTAGTAGTAGTAGTAGTAGTAGTAGTAGTAGTAGTAGTAGTAGTAACAACAAAACAACAACAATAATAATAAAAGTTGGAAGGGACCTTGGAGATCATCTAGTCCAACCCCATACTCAGGCAGGAAACTCTACACCATTTCAGACAAATGGCTGTCCAGTCTCTTCTAAAAAACCTCCAGTTTTGGAGCATTCACTGCTTCTGGAGGCAGGTTGTTCCACTGGTTAATTGTTTTAACTGTCAGGAAATTTCTCCTTACTTCTAGGTTGCTTCTCTCCTTGGTTAGTTTCCACCCGTTGCTTCTTGTCCTGCCTTCAGGCGCTTTGGAGAATAGCTTGACTCCCTCTTCTTTGGGGCAGCCCCTGAGATATTGGAATACTGCTATCATGTCCCCCCTCGTCCTTCTCTTCGTTAAACTAGACATACCCAATTCTAGCAACCGTTCCTTATATATTTTAGCCTCCAGTCCCCTAATCATCTTTGTTGCTCTTCTCTGTACTCTTTCTAGGGCCTCAACATCTTTTTTACATCGTGGTGACCAAAACTGATTTATAAATCTTTTGTTCCAGTCCTGTCCAAATATATTTGGTTTCACCAGAACTGCTCATAGAAGGAGCACACGGAGGATGTATTAGGAGACCCTCTAAAAATGGGGGGGGCTCTCTCTTTCTCCCCTCCCTGCCAAAAGGTCTTGATAGGAAGCAGAATGGCTCTTTTTATTTCAGGGGGCCTCCCTGTGACTTACCCCAGTCTGAACTGTTGGATCCTTTGTAACTTGCTAGAAATGAAAGAAAAGTGGGAAGGTCAGTCTCTTGGCTGATAGGAGGAAATGAAAAAACTCAAATCTTTCTGACCCCCCCCCCCTCTCTCTCTCTCTCTCACACACACACACACACACACTCAAATACATTCAAAAGGTTTAAAATCAAGCTGCTTTAGCTAAGAGACCTAAGAAAGAATGCTGAATATGTATATGGACAGATTAATATTTATGTGTATATACATATATATGTATGGGATACATGTATGTATGTGTGTGTGTATATATAGGCACACACATACATACATGTATATATATATATATATATATTTGTGTGTCTTGAGTGTTTTCTTTTTTTTTTACAATGCACCCTGTCGGCCCAAATATGGGAAGAAGAAATTTATTTATTTATTTATTTATGAGACTTATATACTGCTTTAAGTGCAAGCACTCTCTAAGCGGTGTACACCAGTAAGAGATGTATATATATATTTACATTGCCCCCAACAATCTGGGTCCTCATTTTACCTACCTCGGAAGGATGGAAGGCTGAGTCAACCTTGAGCCGGTGAGATTTGAACCGCTGACCTGCTGAACACAGTCAGCTAAAGTGGCCTGCAGTACTACACTCTAACTGCTGCGCCACCTCGGCTTATTTATCTTTTGCCTGTATCAGCCCAATCTAGGGCTATCCACAGGCAGCAGTCATTACTGCGACAATCATTTTTATGTTACGTTTGGATTGCTAACAAAGAGTTAAAGGGAGAGTGGCATAGCTATTTCAAGCTACTTAGCTCTCATCATCAATGAGATGGTGAAAGATTTTTCATGAGCCTGAGGTAGATTGGCCTGTGTAGACAACATAATGCTATCTGTTGTAGGAATGGGAGGAGGATTTCCTTTGGCTCATCTTAATGAGATGAATTATCTCTCATGGAGCTTAAAAATGGAAAATGTTGTTGTGGAAGGAGGATTTGTGAACAGTTGTAAGCAATCCTCCAGCACAGTGGTTCTCAACCTGTGGGTCGGGACCCCATTTGGGGTCGAACGATCATTTCACGGGGGTCGCCAAACCACGCTGTCTGCCATTTTTTTCCCTTTTCCCTAGCTGTCCTACTCCCTCTTACTGGTGGCCACACCCACTTGGGGGTCACCACAACATGGGGAACTGTATTATGGGGTCACGGCATTAGAAAGGTTGAGAACCACTGCTCCAGCACATGTCAATGAGGAAGAGCAAAAGCAAAATGAAAAAGCACTACCCAGCACAATTTTCTCCTTGGAAAATAGTCAGCTAATGCATATGCTAGAGAATGCTGGCTTGCCTTACACAGAATTTATGTAACTGAGATGGCAAATAGTAAAATAACTCTCACCAGAAAACTGTACAGAGCCAGGCTACAGTCTGGAGAAAGTTTTGTCAGATCACCTCCAATTCATGAGAAAAAACCTTCTTTTAATTAAAATAGCAAGGAATGGCATTTTCAGAAGCAAACAGAGTGTATGTTGTACTGAGTTCTCTTGATCAAGGCTTTTCAACCAGTGGTACGGGTACCACCTATGGTACATTGGCACCTGGCAGGTGATACGCGACCATCCTAGAAAAGTGGTAGCGGGGGAGGGGAATGAGCTGAACCGGTGGCAGCACCGCACAAGCCTGAGCGAGAGACGGCTGGAGCTGCAGGGCTGTCGGGGCTCAGCGGAAGCGCCAGGATCAGCACCAGGCTCAAGCTGGAGCTCGGCGCTGATCCTGGCGCTTCTGCTGAGCCCTGAAGAAGCACCAATCAGCTGGAATGTTGCAGCCTCTCCAGGGTCTTGTGATTTACATTCAGATGCTTGGCAACTGATTCGTATTTATGACAGTCACAGTGTCCCAGGGTCATGTGAACTGACCAAAACCTGCTGCAACCATCCATCAGATGGGGGGAATAAAAACCAAACACCCCCCCCACCCCACCCCCACTGCCAATCCTCACAACAATGAAAACCTTGGACAGGAGGAAGAGCGCCGCCAGGTGGGCAGGCAGGTGTCTTGCTCGGCTGTGGCTTAGGGGGCACTTTTTTCAGTGCCATTGTAACTTTGAAGAGTCACTAAGCGAACTGTTGTTAGTCGAGGACTACCTGTACTTTATCATTTTTTTCCTTTTTGGGGGGGGGGTCATCAAGTTTTTGACATCTTGCTAGGCGACTGGTGGTACTCGGATATTGCCATATGCTAAAAGTGGTATAATGGGTGAAAAGGTTGAAAAGCCCTGCTCTTGATGACACATGGGATGTATTAATAGCAAGCCTCAGTCCATGAACGAATGTGAGTTAACTATGAGTTATGTAACTGGGAGACTTTTGGAGGAAGAACAGAAAAGATTAGAGAAGCGGGAGAAAAGAGAGATATTTACAGCTTTTGGAGAAAGAACAGAAAAGAGAAGCGGGAGAAATGAGAGCAATTTACAGCTTAGACAGAAAGGAGCCACATTCCAAGGAGAGAACAAGGTGGAAGAGAAAGTGTGTGTAATGAAACGCTGCTTTGCCCGTGGATCCATTCAACATATCCAGAGAAATTGCCCGGGAGGATGACTAAAAGATACAAATAGGAAAGAGACAGCACAATAACTGAAGAAGGGACAGAGATTTCTGTGGTGAAGGCAAAAAACAAAGACACTAAAGACATTTGGTTTTGGGACAGTGGGGAAAGTGAGCATACTGTAAATAATCCATAACTTTTTCCTAGTCTGGAACCAGCTGACCAGGAATATGTAAGCCTGGGAAATGGTAATCATTTGTACAGGGAGAAAGAACAGTATATGTACCATGTATTGGTAAGTCGACCATAAGAAAGGCTGAGCACAAAACACCATAAGAAAAGCTGAGTGCCTTTGAACTATGGTGCTGGAGAAGACTCCTGCGAGTCCCCTGGATTGCAAGGCGATCAAACCGGTCAGTCCTAGAGGAGATCAACCCTGACTGCTCTTTAGAAGGCCAGATCCTGAAGTTGAAACTCAGGTACTTTGGCTACCTAATGAGAAGGAAGGATTCACTGGAGAAGAGCCTAATGCTGGGAAAGATTGAGGGCAATAGAAGAAGGGGATGACAGAGAATGAGATGGATGGATGGAGTCCCTGAAGCAGTAGGTGTGACCTTAAATGGACTCCAGAAGATGGTAGAGGACAGGAAGGCCTGAAGGAACATTGTCCATGGGTCGCGATGGATTGGACACGACTTCACAACTAACAACAACAATTGGTAAGTCGTTTGATAAGGTTTTAGGTGTAGCAGATTTACTACAAATATCACTATTCGCTGAGTGTGTCTTGCTTAGTCAATGAAGGGCAGGAAGTAATTTTTGCAAAGGATACATGCAAGGTCATAAGGAATTAACAGGGTGTGTGCACAAGGTCTGAAACTGAATAATGTATATATTTTGAACCACACGGAAAGTGGTGGCAGTGTGCAGACTATCTTTTCTAATGAACCAATGGGTGTGCACATATATTACACAGGAGGCTGGGTCATGCAAGGTTAAAGTATTGCAGAAAATGCCTGACCTGGCTGTAGGTGTGACTGTGAATGATTGTGACAATTATTTGGATTGTGCTATATGCAAGGAGACAAAATCAAAGACATACCCTGTCAGTAAAAGATGTGATAGGAAATCTGAAAGGATTGTTCAGTTAGTACAGGCTGATTTAATTGGCTCTCTATCTCCATTAATGGGAGGGGCCAAATTTGCTTTCAGTTGCCATATCCACAGCTAAAAAGGAATTCATGGTATTATCAGAATTTTGTTCAGAGACAACATGGTTTATACAATTATTAAAAAATCTGGATAGTGAATTGAAAGGAGCTATACCAGTATTTGAAGATAACACAACGTATACACAAATGGCAACAGGGAGAGAGAATGAAAACCAGAAGCAAGCATGTTGATATAAAATAATGTCAGGGAAGAAGTGAAAGAAAATGTAACAGATTTTATTTATTTTTCATCAGAAAACAATTTAGCTGACCTCATGACAAAACCATTAAGTAGACAAAAACACAAGGATCTAATAAAACAATTTGGTTTAAATGATGTCTGGCTATAAATTGAAGGTGTGTTAGCATATTGAATTTACAGTAGTAGCTGGAATAATAGAATGTACAATAGGCCAGAATACACAGTTATAGTTGATTGGTTGGGGATGCTGACTCATGCATGAGGCAATCTACGCTCTGATTGGTTGCTATAAATATAAAGGGGGAATTTCCCCTTTCCCTCCTTTTTCTTCTGTGTGTTCTGTATACTATTTGATTTGCCTCATGATATTCCTGTATTTCTCACTATCTTGCGTTCCTCTTTCTGGATGAGGGCAAGGACTTCATAAACTTTATTGTCATTGTATGTGTATATACATACAATGAAATTTCCGTGACACCCACAGACCAGGTCCCACACACATAATCCACAAACACACTCCCACCCATCACAATTCCCCACCCCTAAAAGCACCCAAACATCCACCCAACAGACCAAGTAATACTGTCCAACAATTCAGTGATGGTGGCCCTTTAGTTCATTATTAAGTGCAATTATAGCTCTGGGATTAAAAACTATTCAGAAAACGCGTGCTCCGAGTTTTAAACGTTCTATGTCTTCTGCCAGAAGGCAACAGTCCAAAGAGATTGTAAGCAGGATGGGAAGAGTCTCTGAGAATGTTATGCAACTTCCTCAAACAGCGAGACTGTTGTAAATGTGAACGATAAATATATTTATTTATATAAAAATACTGCAATGTTTTGTTAATGTCTCCGATGTCATCTGGACAGCTGTTATGCAACTCCTTGACAATACAGATGGATCCAAAGTTACTTTTTCCAATCAGTTCATACTCAAAAGAGCCTTGTGGCGGGAGACCAAGAGGACATCCAGCTGGTATCCACCAAAGCTCCTTTTTTCTCAAAAAGCCTCTTTTTATCACTATTTTTCCAGAGCTTCCCGATCATGTTATAGTCAAGCCTTTCCTTTCCGCCCACTTGGAAAACAGAGCAGCTTCTCAGTCAGAGGGATCTTACACTCAGCTGGGTCTTCTCATTGTTTTGAGAATTTCTCATACCAGATGTTTCTTCTTACAGTCTCCACTCACAAGAACAGCCTGACCCATCCTCCTCAGCTTAGTTCTTGGGGTCTCCTCATTGTTTTGTGAGGTTCTCATACCAGATGTTTCTTCTTGGGGTCTCCACTAACAAGAACAGCCTGACCCATCCTCCTCAGCTTAGTTCTTGGGGTCTCCTCATAGTTTTGTGAGTTTTTCATACCAGATGTGTCTTCTTGGGGTCTCCACTCACAAGAACAGTCTGGGCCATCCTCCTCCGCTTAGTTCTTGGTCCTCTGCAACTTCATGAGCTGCTAATGGCATTTTGGATTCACACAAACACATTCACACTCCTCATCTGATGCTGCCTCTGATCCCTGCTCTGAGTTGCAGCTAACATGTAAAGAGGAGAAAAACACTCACTTGGTGCTGCTTTGTAGTCATTCCAACGTTTCACTGCAAGGGGGAAAAAAAAATCAATGAAAAAAAAACTCCGCCAGAGATCATCCAATCTCTCCCTCTGTAGGGAAAGAGTCCCGAGAGAGTCTGTGAAAAGTCTTCACAGGTGGTGAGTCACCATCTCTCCTACCGATTAACAGACACAGAAAAATCCACAGATTACAAACACACCACTTGATTTTCTCCAAGAGAGACCTGCTGCCTCTGAAATGGAGGAGAAATGGGAGGAGGAGAAGCAGCGAATTTTCACTGAAGTTCTTCTCTGCTGCCCTTTCACTAAAGCTTTTGAAAAAGACAGAACCATGATGCCTCTTCCCAACTCAGAAGAAGACAGGACTGTCGGAACCTCAAACTCAGCGGAGTTGAGACTGAAGCCCTGACAAGGGGCCCGAGATCTGAGATACTCCCAAAGATAGCTGGGAATATCAAATAACAGAATAACAAGAGTTAGAAGCGACCTTGGAGGTCAATTAGTCCAACTCCCTGCTCAAGCAGGAGATCCTATATCATTTTAGACCAATGGCTGTCCAGTCCCTTCTTAAAAGCCTCCAGTGATGGAGCATCCACAACCTTTGAAGGCAAGAAAACAGAAGGAAGCCCGGAAAAAGCCTCCCAAAGGGAGAGAGTTGGGAGGACTCTCCCCATCACCCAAAAAAAGATACTTACTTAGGAATGCCAAGATCCCAACAATCGCACACATCAGGAGAAGACCAATAACGCAGCCAATGATATGCCCCAGGTTGGATTCTGAAACTGAATTGGAAGAAAGAGCAGATAATTGAAGGAGAATCCCAAACAATCACCCCAATTGGGGGAGGGACCTAATGAAGCCAAAGGACTGGAAATTCCCAAAGTTAATAAGTCTAAGGGGGTCATCTTCATGTCCCTCTAATGATAGAATGAAGACACCTTGCTAACCACTGTTAGAGGACATGTCCTCATGACGCTGCTTTGTCCTCACAGCAGTCCAGCATGAAGGCAGCTGACATTTCTCTTTAACTGTTTAGCTCAGTGGTTCTCAACCTGTGGGTCGCGACCCCATTTGGGGTCGAATGACCATTTCACGGGAGTCGCCAAACAACGCAGTCCGCCATTTTTTTCCCCTTTTCCTTAGCTGTGCTACTCCCTTTTATTCTATTGGCTTTTGAAAGCCAATAGAATAGACTCTCTTGAATAGAGTCTAATTCTATTGGCTTTCAAAAGCCAATAGGAATTGTCCAGGCTGTCTCTGCCCTGCTGAGCCCGCCAAAAGTCCCATTCTGCAAACGGTGCTGCACCAGCTGAGTAGTCCTCGACTTACAACCGGTTGAGTAGCCCTCGACTTACGACTGGTTGGGGGTCGCGGCATTAAGAAGGTTGAGAACCACTGGTTTAGCTTAAAAGCAGCAGTTTGCAGTCTTGGGACTCTCAGTACTTTACAGAAACAAAAACTTCAACAACACAATCATATATATATGATTGTGAAACATGAAACAATAAAAACATTTTTGCTTTTTATAGACTTCTCCAGTATGTCATAACTCTGGACAGAATTGAGCATTTTTCCCTTTATGCTTGAATATTTGCATTTTATTGCTTAAAATAAAAAGGTTCATACAACCTGCCCTTTTTTTAAAAAAAGTATAGAGTCTCATTTTGTTTGTCTCTTGAACAAATGAAAACCAGTTTGGTCTAGTGAAGGTACCAGGCAACGAAACAGGAGGCACTGAGTTCTAATCCTGGAAGGGGACAACTCACGAGGGCCATCTGGCCGTGGCCATCTCACCAAGGCCAGCGTGCCACGGGAAAATTCATCACAGGATAATTCAACACTTTTATTTAATTATTTGAAATAATTAAAACATTGCTTTCATGGTTGTCATTCACGTTTCATTTTGTCCCTTCTTTTGCATCCTTCCATTTCATCACTTCTTCTATATTATGTAATTTTTGTCCTGTGGCAAGTTCTCCCGCAGTGAGTTAGTTGTGACAAATTGTCCTAGAGTGAGTTGGCCATGGAGAGTTGTCCTAGACCAGGGGTATTCAAACTTGGCCCTTTTATGACTTGTGGACTTCAACTCCCAGAATTCCTCAGCCAGGCATGCATGCCTGGCTGAGGAATTCTGGGAGTTGAAGTCCACAAGTCACAAAAGGGCCAAGTTTGAAGACCCCTGACCTAGACCCTCTAGATCTGCCTTAGCCCTGAAAACCAGATGGGTGACCTTGGACTAGTCCCTCTCTCTCAGCTCAACCTGCCTCACAGGGTTGTTGTTGTGGGGAAAAATAGGAGGAGGAAGGCAGTGTTGGATATGTTCCCTTCCTTGAGTTGTTTGGGAAAGTAATAAAGGCAGGATGCAAATAAATACATAAATAAAGTTAGCCTGTCCCCCTGAAGGAGAAGAAAGGATTGAATGAAGTTTTTAAGAAGAGATTGGATAAACATTTGTCTGAAATGGTATAGGGTTTCCTGCCTGAGCAGAAGGTTGGACTAGAAGACCTCCAAGGTCACTTCCAACTCCGTTATTCTCTTCTCTTCTGTTCTGATCTGTTCCGCTTCATTCCGTTCTATTCTGCCTTTGCATTAGGAGCTTTTAAGTGCCGGGAAGGCAGCGGAATATGTGAGAATACTCTTCTATCACACGTATTCTGGGGTTACGGGGGCCTATGATGTGCCTATCACATCACTCTTTTCTCACAACTAAACATGCTTAGCTCCTTCTGTTTATTTACAGATGATTTAGTATCTAGTTCCTGATCAGCCTTGTTGTTCTACTGAGGGAAGTTAGCCCCCCAGAAGGAAATATTAAAAAGGAAAATATATTTTTCCTCAAGGATTTTTTTAAAAGTATTTTTTGAAAAGCAGAAACCAAACCTGGCCCCAAATTTCTTTGCCTCAAGCAAGAGCTAGCCTCATAGAAATACAGATATAAGACCATTAGGAAGTTGGAGCCAGGGAACTCAAGACAAAGAAACTCTTAAGAGTCATTAGCCCAGCCCCAGGGAAGCAGGAGATGACTTTTGGGATATAATAGGACTAACACATTACCATCAAGTATACCATAGAGGCACACCTAAACTCAGGTCAGAATACGTGACACAGGAAATAGTTTCAAAGTTCATGCTACAGGAATAGGAAACTATTCCAAACAAAAGGCTAGAGGGGGTATAAAAACCTACTACACCATGTGCTCAGCCCTTCTCTACTTTGCTCTTTCCTGAAGAACCATCTTTCTGCAATAAACTGTAACCTTCTTCCCAAAGCAGTCGCCATATTTGCTTATTTATTCCCGGCTTGGATGAACCAGGATGAAGACTTTACTTCTAACACTACTATGAATCTTTTCCATTTGCTCCGAATCTGTATTAATGGGTGTTGCCCAAGAACTGGGCCTTCTGCTTGAGGCTGGCTCTGCTCATAGCAGAACACGGGGAGAAAATTACCCTCATTGTTTGTAAGCTACAATTTATTTGACATAGCCTAAAAATTGGTCCTTTGGAGGTCTTTGATGTTCTTACTCCGTCTTCTATTAAACCAGGTATCTCCCACCCAATATTTTTGCACTTTTGATTTTTGTTTCCTAAGTGAAGAACATTGCACTTGGACTCGTACAGATGGAAGGAAGCAACCAAAGAGGCCATCTAGTCTAACCATCTGCTTGGTACAGGATCCATGAAAGGATTCAGCCAGATGTTTTTTAGTACCTCATTTGTGATTCCCATCCTTCCTGGACACTGTTTACTTCCAAGTTTTTCTTCCGTTTCTTTCTGTTCCTCTCTACCCATTCTGAATTTCACTTCCTTTTTTTGAGAATATTAGCTAACTCAGCCAGTTTTATATGCTCTTCAGTTGGATAACTATTTGCTCTATCAATTCCTCCAGGTCACTAAAGGCAATATGGAAGAACAGAGGACAACGGGCTGTTTCTTATGGCCCCCATTGGATATATTCATCCTGATGAGGAACCATCAACCTGCAGGGAGATTTTTGAGCCAGCTCTGCATCCTCCTTCATTGTCCGGCTGTCCGGCCTCCTTTTATTAGTTGAAGAGGCCTTTGACTGCCTCCAGATGTTTTTATGAGGCAAAATTTACCATACAAAATTAGCCCCATGAAACATTCAGATGATCCTGTCATCTTTTAGAGATCCTTTGATCTGTTTTCTATCTCATTCAGATCAACCATAAAGAAAAATCTGCTGATCTAAATGTTTCACTGTAACATTGGGGGGGGCACATCAATATAGTGGGATCTATGTTGACCCCTCCCCTTATTTCTGGAGGGAGGTGAGGAGTTATGGTCCATCCTGAAATGTCAGAAAATGGACTTTTTGTGCTTCCAGAATTTCAGGATGAAAAAAATGGAACGTAATGATATCCAACTTCTGGAGGGCCTCTCAAATGGCCAAAACTCCGAGATAGGATAGCAAACAAATGTAAATAAATGAATCAATAAATATTGGGTGGGTACTTCAAGGGGGAAGGTTTGAGGAGAACTTCAAATTTCTCTTTAATGGAACTCAGGACTCCCAATGAATAGCAGCCATGGGGGTTGTGTGAATTGATACTTAGTAAAGGGATATTTTATTGTACCTTAAACATCAGCATAGAAACAAAATTTGAACATTTTTAGTACCATGGTGACCATTATCAATCAAAGATTGATATTCGGTGCTGTTCTCTCCACTACCCCCGCTATATACTCCCCCTGCCCAAATTTCTTTGGTCCCCCAAAGAGTGAGATGCAGTTCACTAAAGGTATGTACATTTTTTTTTTATTTAGAAGATTTGTATTGCTGCCTGCTCACACATGGCGACTCAAGGCAGCTTACATAAATGAAAAACACCCTATAAAAAACTAAAATAAGAGGAAGTATAAAATAATATAATCCCCACCCCTCTCCCCAGTGACAACACACATTCATACTAGCCATTTAACGGGCTCCATCCCATTAAACCAGATCTTCAGCGCCTTCCGGAAGAGTGTTAGAGTGGGGGGCAAGTCTAATCTCTGAGGGAACGATGTTCCAAAGAGAGGGAGCCACCACAGAGGAGGCCCTTCTTTTGGGTCCCACCAGATGCATCTCCTTAGGGGACGGGACCACCAACATTCCTTGCCTCCCCACTCTAATGGGTCGGGTAGATGTGACTGTCAAAGACGGTCCTTCAGATAACCTGGTCCCAAGCCATGAAAGGCTTTAAAGGTGACAACTAGCACCTTGAATTGCACTCGGAAGCAAATCGGCAACCAATGCAGCTCCCACGGGAGATGTGTCACATGTGCACACCGAGGTCTGCACAAAACCATGTGGACGGCTGCATTTTATACCAACTGGAGCTTCTGGATACTCTTCAGGAGCAGCCTGAATTTGTCCTTCGAGAATATGTGCTGCCACCTCCAAAGTTGGTCTTTATCCCTCTCCAGCCAGTCTGGGAGAAGCTGTGTGTTCTTCAGGCAGAACCAATCTATGGAAACTTCATCCTCAGTCTGTTCCCCATATCAGGTAATACAACAGGGGTGGCTGGACTCACTTGTCCCAGCAACGGTCCTTCAACCACACAGGAAAGCTGATAACATTCCAGACTCCAATCAAGTTCCTTCCTCAAGCCGACAGCAAGGCTTTCATGGAGACCACCTCTGAGATTACATCCACCCCAACATTCTTTCTTCTGGAGGTCAGATTCTCAATTGGCTCCTTCACTGGCTCCCTCTGTGGTTTCTTGACTAGGCCGAACTTCATGGTTTGGGCGGCTTTGTACAAGTACGTCTGTAGTGACCTGCAACCCACACAGTTATAACAGATCACGTGCCTCGGCGGCTTCTCAGCTGAGGTGGAAAAGCCTATTTCCCCATTAGCCAGCCCAGCCAGGCCTCCATTCAAGGGTGAACCACCTCTTGCCATCCACAAGGCCATCGTCTCCATTAGATGTGATATTTGGTCTTCCATAGCAGTGAGCCGGGCATAGACATCTCCAATTCTCCTCACTCCGATGCCTGGGGACCAGTCTGGTGGCGAATCAGCTGTGGCCTTTTCTGTTGCCCTAACTTTCCTCATGAGCTCATGATACCCCCAGGTGTTCCTCCGGGCCAGGGACTTTAGCGGATTCAGTCTGGGCCTGAGAATAAAGCACCCTCCCCAAAAGCTGCTTCTTTCTGGCCCGTTCCACTTCAGCTGGCTCCATTCCCTTCCTCTCCACAATTTGACATAGCGACCTGTTCAAGTGTCTGATGTACTCTGATTGCCTTTCACTTCTCTTCTGATACCTTTGCTCAAACCAAAGCAGCAGACTAGAAACTGTTTCTGCAGGCCCGAACTCATCCTGCAGTAAACAGAGATAATCATGCAGCGTGAAATGCCTTTGGCTGAATGTTAAGCTTCTAATGGCTTCTGCAGCAGGACCCTTCAGACTCTCTCTGACTCTCTGCTTCTTTTGGGTGTCTGATACATCCCTTTCTTCACCCATTCCATCCAGGCTTTGTATTCTTCTTTCCCTCTGGCACTGGTGGTATCCCCCAAAAGATACGCAGTTTCTTGTACCCAGACTCTGCACAGTGGCTGCCAGTCTGGGTTTGGATGGGTAAGAGGTTTCCCATAGCCTGGGCAGAACCTGCCCCTGCTGCCCCTATGGTAACCAAGGTGCGTGTCTCCTCCTGGGTGCTCAATGTCTTCGCTAAAGGCAGGGCCCCTGGGGACGGGTGTATCATCATTGTCCTGATGTCCTCAATCAATTGAAAGCTTTCAACTCCAAAGCACTCCGGGTTCCACTCCAATAGTACATAAGAGTGGGAAGAGTACCTGTCCCTCTTTGTGTCTACCAGGTATATCCTCTGATCTGGGGCACGGGCCCTCACTGCCTGTAGAATGCACCCTTCTGGCCAAGTATCTCCAAAGATGTCAATTGCTTCACTCCCATTATTCTGATCCTCACACCACTTAGTGAGGGTGGTGGAGTCCATTTTGCTCAATTGGCTCATGTCCCTGGATGGGACCACCCCCCTGCGGAAAAAAGCTAGAAGGAGATCCCAGATAAGCCCCTCCCCTTGTAGCACTACCCCTAAAAGAGCCGCAAAAGTCTTGCTCCTTCTGTCCCTTTCTCCCAGGTAACTTGCTTTTCCACTCTCAGTCACCGATCTACCATCTCAGGGTCTCTCGCTCTGATGGCTCACTCAGCCACTTCCACTCACTCAGCACCTCCGCTGTCCTCCAGTGGGTCAACTTGCCTCTGCTTCCTTCGGGTGTGTCTGGCGTACTCTCTGGACACTGGATCGCTCTCTCGCCTGGATCGGCTCTCTTCTGCAGTCTCCTGGTACATCTGGCACCCGCTCTGGTCACTGGATCGCTCTATCACCCCTTCTCTCTGCGTCGGCTTCGCGCTCTCTCTCTCTGGATCAGCTTCGTTCTTGTTCTCCCTCTCTCCCTCTCCCTCTCTGACTTTTATCGCCGCCCACACAGTCCCACCAATCAGAGATCAGGAGGCAAGGTGGTGACAGGGCAAATTGATCAATGCTTCCTCCTCTCTCTCTGCTCTCCCCAGCTCCGCCTCCTCCTCCACCTCTTCCATTTGCTTTTGCCTCCGTCTCCACTGTCTCTTTTCCCCCTCATGCTGCTTCTCTCCTTTCTTTAGTCTTTCTTTCTCTCCCCCCTTCTTCTCCTCTTTGTTCGCTCCTTCACCTCACAAGCCTCCTCTCTTTATAACCCCCTTTCCCTGGGCTGCCCCTTCCCCCCTAATTTCCGCCGGGTCTCCTATACAGCAGTCATCCACTGGATGAGTTCCACCCCTGCAACCATCCCGAGCACCCAGGTCACTTGGAGCCGCCTCTGAGGATGTCCCCAGCAGTTGCTGCGGAGCCCAGGCCTCCAACTGAGCCCCGGGGTGCCGGCAACCAAACTGCTCAGCCGTCCCATCGCTGGAGCGCCGTGGCGATTGGGCCTGCTGTCCAGCTGACTGGCGATTTGCACCAATCAGCTGTGTGCTTGCCGTCGCTTTCCAGCCTCCAGGATGCCCCCCTAGAGCCTGGCACATCCGTGGGGTGCCGCGCAGCAATTAGGAGCCCCAGGATGCCGATGGCTGCACCACTCAGCTGCAGCCTTGGGACAGCCATGCTGCTCAGCTGGCTGTGGTGATTGGCGTGATCGCATGGTCAGCACTGCTCTCCCCCACGACACTGGCATTTGGCAAAACCGCACCCCTCTTGATTTTTGTACTTTCGGAATTCTCTAAGCAAGAGAAAATGCTTCTAGTGCTCAGCATAATTGCTGCTTCTCTGCTGGAGGCAGGAAACAGGAGAGAGACAGAAGCTAAGAAAGGATCGATGGGCATTTCATCAGAATCAACCAACTCTTAGGATGGGATTCTGTGGCTTCCTTTAAGTCAGCAGCCCCCAATCTTTTTGATAGGAAGGACTAGCTTTGGGGGAAACAACTTTTTCACAAATCAGTGGCAGTGGTGGGGGAATGGTTTTGGGCATTACCTGGTTGTGTGCGTGCAGGGATGAAACTTCGCTCGCTTATGTGGCCCGGTTAATAACTGCCACAGACCTGTACCCGTCCATGGACCGGGGGTGGGGGGGGGTAGGGGAACCCTGCTTTAAATCACCTGAAGCCAATTGTACGGACTCTTCCCCGCAGCTCCACCAACCTCAAAACAGAAAATTCCAGTTGTTTAAAACTCAAGTATGATCACATCTGAACACAACTGGGGTCAGATTTCTCTCCCAGCATTCTCCAGCCTGCCAAAGAGCCCGGCTTTTCCATCCCTGCAGCCTCTCACCCTTTAGAGTCATTTCCAGAGGCTCCTGCAGTCCATCATGCTCCACGTGACACCGATAGCGGCCCCTGTCTTTGGGATCGATCTGGATGCTGAGCCAATAGTGGTAGGTCCCATCCGCGTTGGGGGCTACGGACCCACGGAAGGTGTCTTCCAGCCAGACCTCCCCGTCCCTCGTCCAGGAGGCATCGATCTCCCTGGGGTAGAAGCCGTGGATTCGGCAGACGTGCGTCTCCATGCTATCATCGGCCTCCATCTTGCTGCTCATCGTCACCACCGGGGGCTCTGCAGAAATGGCATCGCTGGGATTAACACTGAATTTCCATATCAGCTGAATACATTTAGGTTTGATTTGTGTCTTTTTCCAGGAACTGCCGAACCAGTGTACACAATTTTGGCAATGAAAAAAACAAACAAAAACAAAAACAGAGCTGCTTGAAGTATTTGCTCCATCACCTCTCAAGGCATCTTTTTGCCTTTGGAACTGAAGTGCTACACAACGCTCCCCTGCGATTTAGGAAAAGAGGTTTAACACTGATTGAAAAATCTTTTCTAAAAGTTGCCTAGAAGAGGGATTGTGAGAGATTGGGGCGTGTCTGGGAAAGGAAAGAGAGGGCAAGTGAGTGACTTAGCAGATTTTGTTTGTAACTAGGTCTGCAAGCCAAAGGTGCTTTTTTCCAAGAAGCAACTGGACTTTGTTTTTCACTGAAGATGCTTCCCTTCTCATCCAAGAAGCTTCTTCAGCTCTGACTGGATGGTGGGGAAGGGAAGGATTTAGGCTCCGCAGCCATTTGCACTACAGGTAGTCCTCAAGCTACGAATGAAATGGAGCCTGCCTATTCCATTCGTAACTCGAGGACTTGTAGGAGTGAATCTCATACCTTGAACGAGATCGCTCCCACCTTTCGCTCACTCAAATGCACAGTTGGTTAACTACACATGCAGTATCTTAGGGTGGGGAAGGCCATGGGGGGACCTAGTGATAAAACAGGCCCCCAAGGCCTCCTGGACCCACTAAGGTACCTCATGTTTCCCCAGCCCTTCCTGCCATGCCAGACTCACCTTGAAAAAATGTCTCCTTTCTGCCACGGTTTCTGGCTTTGAGGGAGAGGAGACTCAATGGAAGCTCCGGGGTGTCGTAATATCGTGCGAGTTCAGGCACCTATCCTCTTTTGCAGAGAATGGTGCCTGAACTCTTGTGAAATCATGGACAGAGATGTTGGGGAGCCTGGAAGCTGTCTGTATGCAAATGGGGGTGCTTGGAAACAAAGTGATTCGCTTCATTTCCAAGCACCTCATTTGCAAACAGACAGAGCTTCCAGTCTTCCCAAGGTCTCCATCCAGGTAAAAAGTGTTTGAGCTCCAATGGGACGCTTGGATATGGAGCGATTTGCTCCATTTCTAAACATCCCATAGACATTCAAACACTTTTTTGCCCAGATGGAGACTAGAAGCTTCCGTCGGTGTACAGACGGGTGCTTGGAAGTGAAGCGATTTGCTCTGTTTCCAAACACCCCATTTGCACGCATCCAGTCTCCCCAAGGTGAAAAGTGTTCCAGCGGTGGAGGAAAGGAGTTGGAGGGGAACAGGAAACAGGCACAGTGAACACTTTTCGTGCTGAAAAGGAGAGTTTCTGGGGTCCGTGATCTCACGAGAGTTCAGGCACCCATTCTTTGCAAAAGAAGAGGGGTGCCTGAACCTGCACGATATTATGGCAGCCGAGAGCTTCCATCGACTCTCCTATATTTCAAAGGCAAAGAAACTGTGGCAGAGAGGAGTCAGGTTTTTGTAAGGTGAGTCCGGTGTGGCAGGATGGGAGAGGGAAGCAGTTGTGGGGAGTGGAGGGGGGGAAATAGGGTAAATGTTGCAGAGCCTCTGCAGTTGTTCGTAAGGGCAAACAACTGCTGTGGGACTTGCAAATTTTGGGACTTGCTCGTAAACACTAGGGAGCGCTTATTGTGTAACTTCGAACAAGCGCTCATAACTCGCGGATTAGCTGTATTCAGGTGACTCTGACAACACAGATAAACCTCCAAGTGGCCTCAACGACTCCTTAGAATGCAAATCACCTGCTTTCTGCAAGGAATACGTATACATCCTTCCATTCCCCACCATCTAATCAGAGCTGAAGAAGCTTCTTGGATGAGAAGCGAAATGTCTCCAAAGGAAAACCAGAAAATCCAATTGCCTTTTTTTTAAAAAAAAAAAAAAAAGTATCTTACGGACATCGTGACCTGGATGACTGAGGATCTCTATAGACGTTTAGGCCTGCAACCAATTTATTCAGCAACATTTTTACTAATCACAAAAAAAGATAGAACTGAAAGAATGCTTATCAGAAGTGCAAATGACACAAAACGGACTATAAAGGGGGTGCCAGCCATCCCAGGTAGACCAGACATAAAACAGGCCAGATGAGCTACTATTTTATTTATACTGGTTTAAGTGAATCTTGCATGTCTGAAAATACTAATTTCCCATTGAATGCATCTTCGGCTATACACCTTACTGAGATCCGGTGTAACTTTTTAACAAGCAGCCACCAAGCTTTATATTGCTTAGGACAGCGGTCCCCAACTTTCTGGCTTGGTGTCCCAGTGGGAGGGGGAAGAGGGAATGGTTTGGAGAGAGTGTCTGGCATGTGCAGAAGCACACACAACTCCATTTGCACAAGCAGCAGAGGGGAGTGCCCACAGCTCCCGCAAATGGGAATTCGCGCAGAAGTGTGAGTGCCTGCTGCTTGCACAAGTGGAGCTTCACACACTGGCGCAAGGGCCAGCCTCCCATGCAAATGGGGATTTGCGCAGAAGTGCGAGCGCCTGCCGCTCGCACAAGTGGAGCTTCACGCAGGAGTGTGAGTGGCTGCCACTCATGCAAGTAGAGCTGTGCGCACACACGCTCACGCGGCATGTTTCCAAACGGGTCACAGCCCAATAGTGGGCCCGGGTCCGGCAACTGGGACCCCTGGCTTAGGGCAACGCTTCTCAAGCTTGGCCACTTAAAGTCGTGTGCCTGGGGAATTCTGGGATTTGATGTCCACACATCTTCAGATTGCCAAGGCTGAGAAACAGAAACACCTCATCTACTATAAATCCAGCACTGTATTTCCCCTCCCCTGGGATACGCACCTGCCTTCAGCAGCATCTCCTTCCTCCTATACGACAGGTACTTCTCCAGCCACTCAATGCATTCCTTCTCCAGGTAGACTTTATTTCTCCGGGACCACGGCACATTAACATCCCAATTCCTCTTGGTGATCTGGGCCTGAGGCTCAGAAGCCACCCAGCTCAGTGTCTCTTTGTCGAAGGTGAGGAAGGTCCTCCCGTCGTAGCCGTACTGTGAATAACCATCTTTGCTCCCGTTTCCTGTGAACCCACAGCCATAAGTGACCTGCCAAGTGTGAAACCCTGAGGGGGAAAAAAGTCACAAAGGGGATGAAGAAGGGCCCGAGTAGCCCCTCCCCACAAAAGAGGTTGTCCACCAAAGGTAGACAACCACAACTTCAGGAAATAAGCGATTCCCTTGCTTAATAGTTCTTGACAGTCAAGATTTTCCACCCTCTGAGACTGGATGGCTTTCTGTAAAGCTTCGACACGTTAGACCTTGTCCTACCTTCACGCACTATGGAGAATAAATCTACATCTTCTTAATTTTATTTATTTATTAATCTGGAGTCAATCCATTTATTATTATTAATCCATTTATTATTATTAATCAGAACAGAGCTGGAAGGGACCTTGGAGATCTTCCAGTCCAGCCCCCTGCTCAAGCAGGAGACCTATACCCTTTCAGACAAGTGACTGTCCAGTCTCTTCTTAAAAACCTCCAGCGATGGAGCGCCCACGATTTCTGGAGGCAAGCTGTTCCACTGGTTAATTGTCCTCCCTGTTAGGAAGTTTCTCCTTAATTCTAGATTGCTTCTCTCCTTGATTAGTTTCCTCCGTTGTTTCTTGTCCTGCCTTCTGGTGCTTTGGAAAATAAGTCGACCCCCTCTTCTTTGTGGCAGCCCTTCAAATATTGTAAGACTGCTATCATGCCCCCCCCCCCACTCATTCTTTTCTCTAGACTAGCCAAACCTAGTTCCCGCAATCGTTCTTGATGAACGAGGTGGGCAGTAAGAAATGTGAAATATAAATAAATGAATAAATGAAGCATTCATTCACTCATTCATTTACACAACTGCCCCTCGCACACAAAACAACCCTTGGGGCAATGTACAGCAATCAATCAAACATATAGACCAGGATTCTCCAAACCTGGCCACTCCCAGAATTGAAGCATGACTTGCTGAAGAATTCTGGCCATTGAAGTCCACAAGTCTTAAAGTTGCCAAGTTTGGAGACTCCTGATATAGATCATAATCATTATAAAAATACAAAAAAGGTTATGATTAAAAATGAAAAAAAAAACCTATTAAAAAATTAAAACACGTAAACTGCACAGAGAAAATAAAAAAAAAAATCAAGCACAGTGGAGCCATTTCTTCCCTAGGACTGCCCTCAAAAAATGGTCACCTCCGTACAACCGTTTATCCAGAAATACACTGAGCCACCAGATGTTGCTATTGGACTTAAAAGACATAAAGGAGAGGGAGTGAGAATTACCGGACCAAAAATTCTTGTGGGCAGCAAGACCAGCATCTCCCTTTCTTTGTGGGTGGGGGGCTGCCCTCATTCTTCCTCCCCTACATCCCACATGCCCTCCAATATGCAAGAGATCGAAGGAGGAGGGATCGCTACTCACTTCCTTCTTCTAAGGCAGGGTGGGCAACTATGGTCCCTTTACAACCTGTTGTCATGGCCCCATTGGAGCCTGGTTCAGAGGAGGAGGAGGAGGAGGTGGAACTGGGACTATCTGACAGGGGTAGCATGTCTCCCCTAGCATGTTTGGATAGGCCAGAGGCTAGGACAGTGGTGGTGAACCTATGGCACGCATGCCAGAGGCAGCACTCAGAGCCCTCTCTGTAGGCATGCGCGCCACCACTGCCAGCAGCTTGCGCAGGTCCATTAGGCCACTGCTGCCACCCAGAGCAGCAGCCCCACCCAGCGCAAAGGAGGCGAAGCGGCCAGCTAGCAAGCTGAAGTAGAGGTGGTGGAGCATGCCCATACTGGATCTCTGTCAGATCCATGGCCCCCCCAGTCCTAGCTAGGATTGCGTGCCTCCCATCTATGCAGGGCCTCCTGCCCACCGCCCCCGGATCTCCCCCAACCCTGCCCGGCCCCCACAGGCGTCCCCCCATAAACAACATCGGGGTGGCCATGCCCACCCCAGCCACACCCACCCAGTCTGCCGTGACAACCGCAGCCATGCCCACCCAGTGGGCCACACTCACCCAGTGGGCCGCACCCCCATGCCCGCCCTGAGGGCACCACAATGCTGATGCGGTCCTGGCACTTTGCGACAAATAAGTGGGTTTTGGGTGGGTGGTTTGGGCACTCGGTCTCTAAAAGGTTCGCCATCGCTGGGCTAGGATGATGCTGCCGTGGCCCCCTCAGACTTTAGGGGAGGTGGTCAACCAGACAGCCTGCCTGCACAGATACAGGGGAGGATCAGCTTCTGACAGGCAGTGGGCTGATAGGCAGCCATCCCCTCTGATGAGGAACAGCTGCCTCCCCCGCTTGATCCAAGGGCACAGAGAGCAGAGCATAGGCAAGCTCAGAGAAGGGCTGCAAGGCTACTCGGGAGGTCGCCCCACCCCTCCTCACAAGGAACCCCTGGAGTGGACTGACTTAAGGAGAAGCCGTGGGAAGTTAAGTCTTTACCTGGAATAATTGTTTGCTTTGGCTTACACTCCCCCCGGCTTTGACTCGTGTCCGTTGCTGTTTGCCTTGCCTCGCTTGGAAGATGGCTCTTTGCATTTTCTCTTGGACCTCGCCCTTCTCTTGTGGCCTGCGTTTGGCCTTTGCTTCATTAGGGCTTCTTTTCTGGGGTCCGTTTCGTATCCTGAGGACTGTCCTGGTCTTGTGCCTGGACCCTGCCTGGTGGATTGGATTCGGAATCCTGGACCTTGTCCTATGAGCCTGCTCCTACTCTGTGGGCTTTCTTTGTACCATAGGGGCTGTTGTATGGGGGATTGAGGATGGTGGCCTTCAGGGTAGTAGGGGGTGGAGCCTTACCAGTTGTTGAAGGGCCATTTGCTGGAACATTAGTTGAAATAAAGGACTCTAGAGCAGACATGTCAAACTCGCGATGTCACGTGACGTCGCACGACATATCAGAACTTTTCCCCCATTGTCGGCAATGGGGTGGGAGCGGTTTTGTCGTGATGCGTCTGGCCCGCGGGCCGGCAGTTTGACACCCCTGCTCTAGAGGCCTGCCTTGCCTTAACCGCCTGGGTCATAACACCTGTGGACTTCAACTCCCAGGATACCTGAGTCACTCAGAATTCTGGGAGTTGAAGTCCACAAGTCATAAAGAGGCCATAGTTGTCCACCACCCCCGTTCTATTCTAATTGAAGGAGAAAAACCCGAGTGACGAATTCGGGTTTTGCAGACCGATTATTTCTTCACACACGATTTATCAACCCTTATAAGCCAGAGGCCCCAATGGCCGATTCTACCTTTGCTCACCTTCTTTCTGCTTGTAGCGGTTTTGAACATTCCTCAGATCTTCTTGGAGCACCCGCTGAGTGGCCCGCAAGATTCTGCTTCCGTCCTTCCAGTAGTTGGCATCCTCCTTCTCCACCTCCTCCATCCAGGACACCTTCGGCACCTTCTTCTTTTTCACACTGTCATAGTAAGTGATGACCTGGCCATCCAGATAGCCCACCGTGAAGAACTGGGGCAGTCCATCACTGGGATCGGATACCACCACGTACTGATACTGCAGAGAGTGCCCGACAGAGCCTAATAAGGGAGATGAGAAATGTGACCTTCAGCTCTGGACATTCCTCCAAGCTTCACACAGGGGCCCTCAAACCAGAGGACTGCCATCTTTATGCTTCGAATGGAGAGCTTTACAATTCTATCTCTAAATCTGAGAAATGCAGATTTTGGTTAACGGTAAAGCCAAGCTAAGCCGTCTAGTCAGAGAGAGGTTCTGGGTGCTCTGGTTTGAGCTGGGTTGTTTTTCTGCAGATGTTTCGTTAGCCAAACTAGGTGAACCTCATTGAGCCATGAGGGTGCAGTGGTTAGAGTGCAGTATTGCAGGCAAACTCTGCCCACAGCCCCGGATTTGATCCTGATGGGGCTCAAAGTTGACTCAGCCTTCCATTCTTCCAAGGTTGGTAAAATGAGGACACAGATTGTTGGAGGGCAATATGCTGACATTGTAAACTGCCCACAGACTGTTGTACAGTGCTATGCAGCAGCATATGAAGCCTAAATGCTATTGCTATAGATATCATCATTAGTGGCATTTCCCACCCGTAAGATTAGCCAAAATGGGTTCAAATATTTCACCCCTATGCTGGAAATGTAAAACAGCATTAGGTTCATACTACCATATAATAATAATAGTAGTAGTAAAGTTGGAAGGGACCTTGGAGGTCATCTAGTCCAACCCCCTGCTCAGGCAGGAAACCCTACACCATTTCGGACAAATGGCTGTCCAGTCTCTTCTTAAAAACTTCCAGTGTTGGAGCATTTACCGCTTCTGGAGGCAGGTTGTTCCACTGATTAATTGTTCTCACTGTCAGGAAGTTTCTCCTTAGTTCTAGGTTGCTTCTCTCCTTGATTAGTTTCCACCCGTTGCTTCTTGTCCTGCCTTCAGGCGCTTTGGAGAATAGCTTGACTCGCTCTTCTTTATGGCAGCCCCTGAGATATTGGAATACTGCTATCATGTCCCCCCTTGTCCTTCTCTTGGTGAGAATGCCCAAAGATCTGTGAGTATTGGAACAGGACATGAAACTGGTTGAGGGATATATTAACACTGGACTTAGAGTTAAAACTTGAACTCTTCTTGTTGGGAATAACGACAGAAAAATACGACAAGGGAACAATATACCTGCTGCTACACATCCTGACTGCAGCTAGGCTTGCTTTTGCGCAAAAATAGAAGAGCAAGGACATTCCCACAGAGGAAGAGTTAATACATAAAATATGAGCATGTGCGGAAATGGACAGGCTCACAATGATATTAAAAGATAAATGTGGATCAGTTTATTATGAAACCTGGGATAAATTTTATCACTGGAGGAATTTGAAGAGGACAGTCAGGATTAAAGATGTTAAGATAGAAATAGATGTTATTTTAGAACAAGTATTGTATATAAAACTTAGATGTATATGTAGAGTGAAGAATTGATTGTAAAAAGTGGAATAATCTGATAAGAATGTATATACTGGAATGTCACGTCAAATCCAATGTTTGTTTGTTTTTAATTGTATTATAAATAAAATTTGTAAAAAAAAGATATCATTATTAGAATTAGAATTATTAGAATTAGAATTAAAAATTCCTGTAGTCCTGCAAAGAAATTGCACTCCCGGTGTGTGAAGATTCTTTGTTTTCCCAAGGATTGGATACACCACAGCATAGAAGAGCACTGTATACAATGCTTTATCCCAGAACCCACCTTTCCCTAGAGCAGTGGTTCTCAACCTTTTTAATGCTGCGACCCCCAACCGGTCGTAAGTTGAGGACTACTCAACGGTCGTAAGTCGAGGACTACTCAACTGGTACAGCACCGTTTGCGGAATGGGACTTTTGGCGGGCTCAGCAGGGCAGAGTCAGCCTGGACAATTCCTATTGGCTTTTGAAAGCCAACAGAATTAGACTCTATTCAAGAGAGTCTATTCTATTGGCTTTCAAAAGCCAATAGAATAAAAGGGAGTAGCACAGGAAAAGGGGGGGGGAAATGGCGGGCTGCGTTGTTTGGCGACCCCCCGTGAAATGGTCGTTCGACCCCAAATGGGGTCCCGACCCACAGGTTGAGAACCACTGCCCTAGAGCTTCGAACGGGTGTTTAGTGACTGTTTGAAATTATCCTCAAAAATGGTGCTTTATGGCTGTAAAGCACTTCTGGCCAATGTAAAATGTTATGCTGTAGAATAAAATAACAGAGTTGGACAGGACCTTGGAGGTCATCTAGTCCGACCCCCTGCTCAGGCAGGAAACCCTATACTATTTCAGACAAATGGCTGTCCAGTCTCTTCTTAAAAACTTCCAGTGTTGGAGCATTCACAACTTCTGGAGGCAGGTTGTTCCACTGACTAATTGTTCTCACTGTCAGGAAGTTTCTCCTTAGTTCTAGGTTGCTTCTCTCCTTGATTAGTTTCCATCCGTTGCTTCTTGTCCTGCCTTCAGGCGCTTTGGAGAAGAGCTTGACTCCCTCCTCTTTGGGGCAGCCCCTGAGATATTGAAACACTGCTATCATGTCACCCCTTATCCTTCTCTTCATTAGACTAGACATCCCCAATTCCAGCAACCGTTCCTTATATGTTTTAGCCTCCAATCCCCTGATCATCTTTGTTGCTCTTCTCTGCACTCTTTCTAGAGTCTCAACATCTTTTTTTATAATGGATGCAGTATTCTAGGTATGGCCTTACTAAAGCTTTATAAAGAGAGGTTGACCGTCTCTTCTCTGTGACAGTCCCTCATATGTTAGAAGACAGCTATCAATTTAGTCCTTCTCTTCATTAGACTAGACCAGGGGTAGGCAACCTTTCTCTTTTATGACTCGTGGACTTCAATTCCCAGAATTCCTGAGCCAGCCATGCTGAGGGGAAAGGGAGAGGTTTCCAAGCTGAGCCATGCTGGCTCAGGAATTCTGGGAGTTGAAGTCCACGAATCATAAAAGAGTCCAGGTTACCTATCTCTGGACTAGACATACCCACAACTGCTCATCATAGAGTTTAACTGTTCACTATAGAGTGCAATAAAACAGTGGGAAAAATCAAATGCAGTCTTTGTGTATGTTCTTTTAAGAAAAACCCTCAGGATGTCCATTTGGGGGAAAGAATGAGTTGAATCTTGAGGAAGTGGGGTGCACAATTCCAAGCTGTGACAGCAAAACTAGAGATCCCCTTTCCCTCCACAAGGTGGCAGCACCTGAATGAGTTGTCAATTCTATACACTAAGCAGGGTTAAAAGTTCTTCTCAAACATGACATCTTTAAGACACGTGGAACAAGATCAAAAGATGCAGCCAGCCGAAAAGGAAGAGAAGCAATTGCAGAAAAAGAAAAGAAGTATCAAAAGTGATCAACAACTGGCTCACATGAAAGAATGAAAGAAAGAAAGAAAGAAAGAAAGAAAGAAAGAAAGAAAGAAAGAAAGAAAGAGAAAGAATGAGAAAGAGAAAGAAAGAGAAAGAAAGAAAGAAAAAGAGAAAGAAATAGAGAAGGAAGGAAGGAAGGAAGGAAAGAAAGAAAGAAGAGAGAAAGAGAGAAAGAAAGAGAAAGAATGAGAGAGAGAAAGAGAAAGAAAGAAAGAGAAAAAGAGAAAGAAATAGAGAAGGAAGGAAAGAAAAAAAGAAAGAAAAAAGAAAAAATGAAAGAGAAAGAAAAAGATAGAAAGATAGAAAGAGAAAGAATGAGAGAGAGAGAGAGAGAAAGAATGAGAGAGAAAGAAAGAAAGAGAAAAAGAGAGAAGGAAAGAAAGAAAGAAAGAAAGAAAGAAAGAAAGAAAGAAAGAAAGAAAAAGAGAAAGAAAAAAGAGAAAGAGGGAAAAAAGATAGAGAAAGAGAAATAGAAAAAGAAAAAGAGAAAGAGAAAAGAGAGAGAGAAAGAAAGAAAGAAAGAAAGAAAGAAAGAAAGAAAGAAAGAAAGAAAGAAAGAAAGAAAGAAAATCATTTTATGATGTAGAAAAGATGTTGAGAAGATGCAGAGAAGAGCAGCAAAGATGATCAGGGGACTGGAGGCTAAAACATACAAAGACGGGTTGCAGGAATTGGGTATGTGTAATCTAATGAAGAGAAGGACGAGGGGGGACATGATAGCAGTGTTCCAATATCTCAGGGGCTGCCCCAAGGAAGAAGGAGTCAGTCTATTCTCCAAAGCACCTGACTAATCAAGGAGAGGCTATATTCTGTGTATCAGTCTTGTCATGGAGATGTGGTTGCTAAGAGTCAACAAGAAATTTGATCACACAAAATCAATCAACCAGTTAACTAGTCTTGAAGAAATCCAGCAGCAGCAGCAGCAGCAGACAGCAGGACAAGAAGCAACGGATGGAAACCAATCCAGGAGAGAAGCAACCTAGAACTAAGGAGAAACTTCCTGGCAGTGAGAACAACTAACCAGTGGAACCACCTGCCTCCAGAAGCAGTGAATGCTCCAACACTGGAAGTTTTCAAAAAGAGACTGGACAGCCGTTTGTCTGACACTGCTTCACCCTCTGCCTCTCCCCCCCACCCCTGCAAAGTCTTGCTTGGGTAAATACCAAATGCGCAATAAGACCAAAGGTTCTAACTTTTCCTGGATATCTTAATTATCAGAGACTGTCCCGAGTCAGAACCCAGACAGATCCAGCATGGGAGAAGCAGCATCTCACGAGGCAAAACAATGGTTTATTCCAGAATCCAACGCTGGGGATATTCGCAGACAGAACAGCAGGATCAAATCCAAGGACGACAGTCCTGAAGGATTCTTCTTTAGGAGGCCTATTCAAGGAGACTTTCCCTATGGCAGTTGTTTCTCAACCTTGACCATTTTAAGGCATGTGGACTTCAACTCCCAGAATTCCACAGCCAGCAATGCTGGCTGTGGAATTCTGGGAGTTGAAGTCCACATGCCTTAAAATGGTCAAAGTTGAGAAACACTGCCCTATGGGGGTCAGGCACGCTGGCTGAGGAATTCTGAGAGCTGAAGTCCACAAGCCATACAAGGGCCGAGTTGCAAAACCCCCTGCTGTGGGTTCTTCACCCGCATTCACACGGCAAGCTTAACCCGCTCGCGCAATAAGAACACGCGCGCGCGTGGGGGGGGGGAAGGGGAAGGAGATTTCCTGAATAAATTCCGGGCCAGCAAAACAAGGGTCTGCAAAGCCCCGGGGCACCCCAGAAAACGCTTACCGGAGGAGTCCCCCAACAGGAGGGCCGCCAGCAGACACAGGGTCATCCAGCAGAGCCCCATCGCGTTCCCACGCTCGACTTTCTCCTAGTAGTCGAAGCAGTCTGGAAAGAGAAACGGGGTTGGGGAAGAAAGCTGGGTTCTTAAAAGCCCGGCGTTGCTCCGCCCCTGTGGGGTAATTCGAATCATGCACTGTCGGTTAAACTGCGGGAAACCGAGAGTGGATCGCCTGGGAAAAGCGCTTCTCGGAAATCAGCTGTGTGGCGGGAAAATGGGGGGGGGGGTTGCCAAAAGGAAGAAACGGGGGGAACCCGAAGGGCTTGCAAAGTTGGAAAGGGACGGGGGGGGAAGGGGCGAGAGGGAAAACCGTAAGGATGCAAAGGAAGTAATGGGGGGGAGGGGCAGAAGCAAAAATGTGGGGGAGGCTGTCTGGGGGGGGGGGGGACAGGATAGCAGTCTTCCAGTATCTCAGGGGCTGCCACAAAAAAAGAGGGAGTCAAGCTCTTCTCCAAGGCGCCTGAAGGCAGGACAAGAAGCAACGGATGGAAACTCATCAAGGAGAGAAGCAGCCTCGAACTAAGGAGAAATTTCCTGACCCTTAAGAACAATTGATCAGTGTCACCACCTGCCTCCAGAAGCTGTGAATGCTCCAACCCTGGAAGTTTTTAAGAAGAGGCGGGTTAGTTTCCATCTATTGCTTCTTGTCCTGCCTTCAGGCGCTTTGGAGAATAGCTTGACTCCTTCTTCTTTGTGGCAGCCCCTGAGATATTGGAAGACTGCTATCATGTCACACCTTATCTTTCTCTTCATTAAACTAGACATACCCAATTCCAGCAACCGTTCCTTATATGCTTTAGCCTCCAGTCCCCTAATCATCTTTGTTGCTCTTCTCTGTACTGATGAAAATTAGCCCAGAGAAGAAATATTAAAAAGGGCAGAAAAATATATTTTTCCTCAAAAGGACTTTTTAAAACCAAACCTGGCCCCAAATCTATCTCTCTGCCCCAAGCAAGACTTTAGCCCAATACAAATGCAGATGTAAAACCATCAGAAAGTTGAAGCCAGAGCAATCAAGAAGACAAAAGAGAAGATCTGCATACCCCACCCAAACTCTAGGAATCAGCCCCATCACCTGGGAAGCAGGATATGATAATAGAATTAAACCACAGATCTCAAGGCCTAGACAAACACTCAGAAACAGCCTCAAGGTTCATGCCACAGGAACAGGAAACTTCCAAACAAAAGGCTAGGGGGGTATAAAACCTACTGCCCATGTGCTCAATCTCTCTGTTCTTCTCTCTCCTCTGCACTTTCCTGAAGAACCATCTTTCTGCAATAAACTGTAACCTTCTTCCCAAAGCAGTCGCCATGTTTGCTTATTTATTCCCGGCTTGGATGAACCAGGATGAAGACTTTACTTCTAACAGTACTCTTTCTAGAGTCTCAACATCTTTTCTACATTGTGGTGACCAAAACTGGATGCGGTATTCCAAGTGTGGCCTTACCAAGGCATTGTAAAGTGGCATTAACACTTCATGTGATCTTGATTCTATCCCTTTGTTAAAGCAGCCTAGCACTGCGTTGGCCTTTTTGGCAGCTGCAGCACACTGCTGGCTCATATTTAAGTGATTGTCCACTAGGACTCCGAGATTCCTCTCACAGTTGCTACTATTGAGCAAGGTACCACCTATAATATACCTGTGCATTTGGTTTTTCTTTCCTAAATGTAGAACCTTACTTTTTTCACCATTAAATTTCATTTTGTTAGATAGCGCCCAGTGTTCAAGTCTGTCCAGATCCTTCTGTATCTTAAGCCTGTCTTCTGGAGTGTTGGCTATTCCTGCCAGCTTGGTGTCGTCTGCAAATTTGATGAGTTCCCCATCTATCCCCTCATCCAAATCGTTGATGAAGATGTTGAAGAGCACTGGACCCAGAACGGAGCCTTGGGGCACCACACCACACACTTCCCTCCATATAGATGCAGTTCCATTGAGGACCACACGCTGAGTACAGCCAGTCAGCCAGCTATGGATCCATCTGGTGGTGATGCTGTCTAATCCACATTTGTGTATCTTATCAAGTAGTAAGTTGTGGTCCATTTTATCAAATGCCTTACTGAAGTCCAAGTAAATTATATCCACAGCATTCCTCTGGTCCACTAAATTTGTCACCTGGTCAAAGAATGCAATAAGATTTGTCTGGCATGATCTGTTTTTGACAAACCTATGTTGGCTTTTGGTTATGACTTTGTTTGCCTCTAGGTGTTTGCTGATTTGTTGTTTATCTTTTTCAGAATCTTCCCAGGTATTGAGGTCAGGCTGATAGGTCTGTAGTTTCCTGGATCCATTCCCCCCCCCTTTTTTTTGAAGATGGGAACTATTTCATCTCTTTTCCAGTCCTCTGGTACTTCCCCAGTGCTCCAGGATCTTTGAAAGATATAGTTCAGTGGTTCTGAGATCACATCTGACAGTTCCTTCAGAACCTTGGGGTGTAGTCCATCTGGTCCTGGTGATTTGAACTCATCTAGGGTGGGCAGGTGCTCACTTACCATTTTCTTGCCTATCTTAACTTGCGTTTCTAATCTGTTTTTTACAGTACCGTTTTTGATAGGTTGGACTGTTTTTTCCCTTTGTGTAAATACGGATGCAAAAAATGAGTTGAGTAGTTCTGCATTTTCCATGTTGCTTCTCACCTTCTTGCCACTTCCTCCCACTAATGGACCAATCATTTCCTTTTCTCTTGTTTTTTACATGTTGAAAGAAGCTTTTTTTTGTTATTTTTGACTTTTGTTACAAGCCTTAGTTCTGTGGTGGCGAACCTATGGCACATGGGCCACAGGTGGCACGCAGAGCCCTCTCTGTGGGCATGCATGTCGTCGCCCCAATCCTAGGCCTTCAGCTGGGTTTCATAAAACCTTTTTACTTTAGGCCTCTGCCAGCATGTGCAAAAAAAAAAAAAAAGGTTCAATCAATCAATCAATTTCAACTTTTTGTGGGGAAAAAAAGATGTCGCAAAGTTGGAATTGATTGACTGAACTTTTTAGTCCCACCCAGTCTGCTGTTACCACTGCAGCCACGCCGACCCAATGGGCCACACCCACCCAATGGGCCACACCCACCCGGCACACAACAATACATAAGTGGGTTTTGGGTTGCAGTTTGGGCACTCAGTCCCTAAAAGGTTCGCCATCACTGCCTTAGTTCATTTTGAGCCTTAGCTTTCCTCACTCCATCTTTGCAGGCTCACATCTGCCAGTTCCTTCAGAACCTTGGGGTGTAGCCCATCTGGTCCAGGTGATTTGAACTCATCTAGGGTGGACAGGTGCTCACCATTTTACTACTACTATTATTATTATATCTGAGAGGGAGGGACAATGAGAGAGGGAGAGAGAAAGAGAACAAGACAAAAGGTGAATAAGAATTGAAAAAGAACCATAAAAGCTCAAGCACATTAATTTATGAATCATAAGCATTTCCTCTGGATCTTGCTCATTCAGTTTTCTGATAATTGGAGACAGAATTGAATTTCCACTGCCGCCTTGTGATAAATTTCCAACTATGACTCAGTCTAGCTGGCTGAGTTTCACTTTCTCCTGTTGGCCTCCCATCCTGTCTGACACACCCACTTAGCTTTTTGAAATGGACCAAGATAATCTATGTGATTGGAAACGGTGCTGTTCATTTTTAGCTCTCTCTAAAAGTTTTTTGGGGGGGGGCACCAAAAGGGGTTGGGAATTGCATTCCCCCTTGCAAGGAATCAGTCTAAAGGATCCCCTCTGGGAGGTTCAGAAATGAGGATTAAAAAAACTAGCTGACAGTTTTTAACCACAAAAGCTTGCTCATAATAACAACACTAACTGCTCATGCCTGTGCAGGTGCGTTCCAACAAAACGGAACCTGTGAGCCAGGCAAACGTTCACACACTGCTAACAGAGAAACTTAGGAAAGGCCAAAGCCAATGGGGAACTAGCCAAAGGGTGGGGAGGAATATAAACACGGGTGGGGGATTCACATGGGTGAGTTAGGCATTCTGGTTAGGGTGTAAACCTTGTGGTCCTTGTCAAATGGCGTTGCAAGGGAAGGACTTTGGCTTCCGGCCTGGTGAATAAAATTATGCCGAAATCTCTTTTGGGCTGTGCCAACTTGCTAGCCAGCCGCTCTTGCAAGAATATATTTTTCAATAAACTGCTTGCTGTCAACTCTACCATGAGCCTGGCTGCAGCCATCTTTCTCGTCATTCTAGGTTGCCACACCGGAGGGAGGGAGGGGGGCTTACCCAGGTGCTTCACTAGTCATAATAATCTTCTGTCCCATGGGAACCAAGGTCATCTGCTGCTCCCGCAATCATTTGGTGGGCGTTGTATTAGAAAGCCCACCAAATGAATATTATGATTATGATTAATAATAATAATAAAGTTGGAAGGGACCTTGGAAGTCATCTAGTCTAACTCCCTGCTCAGGCAGGAAACCCTATACCATTTCAGACAAAGGCTGTCCAGTCTCTTCTTAAAAACTTCCAGTGTTGGAACATTCACAGCTTCTGGAGGTAGGTTGTTCCACTGATCAATTGTTCTTAACGATCAGGAAGTTTCTCCTTAGTTCTAGGTTGCTTCTCTCCTTGATTAATTTCCATCCATTGCTTCTTGTCCTACCTTCAGATGCTTTGGAGAAGAGCTTCACTCCCAAAGTTTTGAGTTTTGCACTCTGTTTCCCAGAATGACTCACATTATTTCATCTGTATTGACCGTGTTTCGTTTCTCAGCTGAGGTTTCTGACCGGAAGCAATGCAACCGAGGGGAAATCTCTGTTATTCTCTAAGGCAGGCCCTAGGGCACCAGAAGAAGTCATAAGAAGTCATTGGGTGGGGGAGCTGGTTAAAGAGAAAGTCAAGCTAGAAGCAAGGAGAATTTTTCTGACAGTGAGAACAATCAGTGGAATAGTTTGCCTCCTGGAGTTTTGGGGGCTCCATCACTGGAGAGTTTCAAAAATAGACTGGACAACCATTTGACCAGGATGGCGTAAGGTCGCCTACCTTGATCAGGGGTTGGACTAGAGAACCTCTGAGGTCCCTTTCAGCCTTATGGTTCTATGACTCCATGCAACTTTTCTCATTAACTTACTAAATTCTCCACCGACAGGTTTTTAGAAGGGCATTTAAATGATCATGCTTAGTATTGTAGAGCCAAAAATAGATTGCTTGAGGCTAAATTTAACCACAAACAGGAGGTGAGAAACCGCCGTGTCATCACTGCAACAGAAACTTGGTTAAAGGTCTCTGTCCCAGATAGTGCTGTTTGCTTGATGGGCTTTTCAGCATTTCGGCTGGACGGGAGTTTTGCTCTTAGTGGCAAATCCCGGGGAGGGGGGTGTCTATGATGTGGCACGTTCTTCCATAATTCATTGTCTTACTGGCCATTCCAGCTAGATATCTCCCTACTGCCTTAAACTCCGTTTAGATGAGATCAAGATGATAAACTTTGCTGTGGCTGGCTCACTTAAAACAATCACATCATTTTGAAGATAAAAGTGGTTCTCATTTAACGCCCGTTCGTGATCTTCAGGACTTGATGACCTCCAAGGTCCCTTCCAACATTATTATTATTATTATTATTAATCATTGTACATTCAGCCAGATGTTCAAACAGGATTTGGCATTTTTTTCTACCTATTTTTCTACCTATTGAGTCCTTCCCAAGGGCCTGGGATAGGCAGATGTGGATGTTTGATGGTATTACAGATATCATCACAGGATGGAAGCAGTTCCTAGTAAGGCCGCCTTTTGCAATTGACTAATGGCAAATTTGTCAATGCCAATGGTGTTCAAGTGGTGCTCTAGTTGTTTTGGGATTGCACCCAAGGTGCCTATGACTATTGGTACTACCCTTGCTTGCCTTTGCCACAGTCTTTCTATTTCTATTTGTAGAAATTTCTATTCTATTTCTACTTTTACTTCTAGTTCTATTATTATTATTATTATTATTATTATTATTATTATTATTATTATTCTACGATTTTATAAAGCAGTACTAATACTTTGCGTGATCTTGATTCTATGCCTCTGTTTATACAGCCCAGAATTGTATTAGCTTTTTTGTGGCAGCTGCACACTGCTTTTCTCCTGGGTGGAAGTAGTAATCCAGATCAAGCTCAGTGAGGTGGATTTACAAGAGGAATTGAGAAGAGCTGTGAGAAGGGAAGACGAAAGCGCACCTCGAGACTCATGTCAAACAAGGAAGGTAGCTGAATTGGCTGACTATATTGAGGGTTCCCTAACCATCAGCTGCTTGAAGAAAGGCCCGCCTGGTTTTGGATGAGAGACAGAAACAGAGAAGCCAGGAAGTCTGCAGGAGTCAAGATGGTGTCCATGAAAGTGTGTTTGTACCCCCGCCTTTTATGTACATCACACTCCCAGGTGTCAAGCTATGAAGATTCTTGTCATTAGGACTGCCATTACTGCTTCTGGCTTGCCTACAGTTGTGAGGGGGTGAGGGGAAGGTTTGGTATCCACAGGTGTCCCCTATCAGCCTGAGAGCTGAGGTCAGAGATGTTTGGGGGAATGGAGACTTTCTTCTCCAAGACAAATGCTCGAAGACTAATTGCATAGTGCAGTGGTGGCGAACCTATGGCACGGGTGCCAGAGGCGGCACTCAGAGCCCTCTCTGTGGGCACGCGCGCCATCGTCCCAGTCCTAGGCCTTCAGCTGGGTTTTATAAAACCTTTTCGCTTTAGGCCTCCACCACCGTGTGCCAAAAAAAAAAAAAAAAACAGTTCAATCAATCAGTCAATTTCAACTTCTCTTGGGGAAAAAAACATCTTGCAAAGTTGGAACTGATTGATTGAACTTTTTAGTCCCACCCAGTCTGCCGTTATCACCGCAGCCATGCCCACCCAATGGGCCACACCCACCTAATTGGCCACACCCAGCCAATGGGCCACATCCACCCAGCACCCAACAATGCATAAGTGGGTTTTGGGTTGCAGTTTGGGCACTTGGTCTCTAAAAGGTTCGCCATCACTGGCATAGCATGACCTGAGCTGTCAGAGAAGGGAGGTAAAGTTTTACTCTTTTAATTATTCTTTTCCCCGCCATATTGCCAGAACTGGCTTTCCATCTACTGTAACTGTATGCTATGCCTAATAAACATTTACATTAGAGACCATCATGTCTCCGGTGTGTTTACTTCGTTGGGCTTTTCAGCTGGAACTTAGACACCAAGAGCATTCTCCAAGTGAGGTTGCGTTAGAATAATGTATTCTTTACCCAGTTGGTTCTGAGCCAAGATGATAAAAAAATATATATCACCATGCAGTTTCAGAAATTCTTTATTCTTCAATCTAAGAGCAACGCCAGCAAGCTGCTAGAAAGGCTGCCACAGAGATCCCGTCCATCCAACACTCTCTCTCTCTCTTTCTCTCTCTCTCTCTCTCTCTCTCTCTCTCTCTCTCTCTCTCTCTCTCTCTCTCTATATATATATATATATATATATATATATATATATATATATAGGTTTTTGGTTATTCGGGTTTTCTCCTACATAAAATTGGAAGTGTTTTGGCGTTTTCTCCCACGTAAAATTGGAAGTGTTTTGGCGACGTTTTCGACAAAGTCCCATTCGTCATCTTCAGGCTGGTGTTTTCAGCTTCGTGCTTCGAGGAGCACGAAGCCGAAAACACCAGCCTGACGATGACGAATGGGACTTTGTTGAAACGTTGCCAAGACACTTCCAATTTTATGCTGGAGAAAACCCGAATAACCAAAGACCTACATACAAACACCCGCGAAAACCTCAGAAAACATCTATCTATCTATCTATCTATCTATCTATCTATCTATCTATCTATCTATCTATCTATCTATCTATCTGTTTGTATGTATATATTATATATATGTATGTATATGTATGCATATGTGTATATACATATGCATATACATATGTATATCTATGTATATATATATATATATATATTGGATGGAGGTGATCTCTGCAACAATGTATTTCTTTAGAGACTTGACAGAGAGTGGTATTTTATAGGAGGGGCTGATTGCAATATAGATAGATAGATAGATAGATAGATAGATAGATAGATAGATAGATAGATATAGATATAGATATAGATATATAGATACATTTTTTTTAGATTGCTAACAAAGAATAAAGGGAGAACTGGAATAGCTATTTCAAGCTTCTTAACTCTCTTCAGCCAGACATACCCTTCTGAGATTCAAACCTGGGCTGTGTGCATGCTAGGCAGCTGTATTAACCTTTAATATATATGTATTAGCTCTGTCTTGCTACTATGCCCTTCCCCCAGGAGAAGGAATGTATCACCCTTATCTAGGAAACGGTTTGCACTTGGAGCCAGAGAGAAACGAAAGCGAGAGAGAACTTGAAAGGGCTTGCCTAAGAAGTGAGTTACCAAAACATGCCATCTGTGGATTGGCTGGAATTGAAATGGACTCAGGGGGAGAAGTATTGAAAGTTGCTTTTAATATACTGCTTGCTCGGGTTTTTCCTCAGACCTTGCCTTGTTTTCTCTGCTGTCACTAACCCAGGGGTAGGCAACCTTGGCTCTTTTATGACTCGTGAACTTCAGCATGGCTGGCTCAGGAATTCTTGGAGTTGAAGTCCACGAGTCATAAAAGAGCCAAGGTTGCCTACTCCTGGTTTAGTGCATTACAACTACTGGCTTAAGGTAGAATTGTTCTGTCCTTGGTGTTGAAAGCAAGAAAATAAATGTAAACAGTATTATCAGTTCATAATTAGAAGTGTTGGGGGGATTGGGGGCTCTGGAGGGGCAGATGTCCCATCCCTCCTCCTGCGTGTACAGTGAAGGGATTGGCAGAATTAGAAACGGCCCAAGAATCTGTCCAACAGCAATCAGCTCCCAGATCAGCATAGATTATCTCCAAGATTAACATCAGACCAGCGATCAAGAAATAACACCCCAATCAGGAAACTGTCAGAGAAGCCAACAGTAAACAGCCCAACCAAAGAATTCCTAAGACCTCTCCCCACCAACGCAGACAGGGCAAGCCACCAGACAATAAACTGACAGCACATGCCTTTCCTTACCAGCACTTACGATGTAACCTAATTTGGATAATGAAAAGTCTACCAGAAAATAAGGAAGCGCAGAGAGCATCAAGATAAGAATTAAACATTCATTCTGCAGGAGCGGCAAAACTCATTGAACACGCCATCTCCCATTGGGCTTCAGAGGCAGAAGCAGCGCCCTCTGGTGTCTAGAGAGAGGCATTTTTTTTTCTAGTTGCGCTTTCCATTTCTTGGAAACCTTGTGGTTTCCCTAAATAAATATTTGGCACCCTTCCTTTTGTTTATCCGTCTTTTTAAAAGTGCCAGTTGCTTTTTTTTATTATTAAGCCAAAGGGATCAGGAGGACTTCCTTTTCCAGATTTTCCAGAGAGAAAAAGAGAAAACAAGAATCGCGTCCTCCCCATCATGGTTCAGTCCAAGCCGGGAATAAACAACATGGCGACTGCTTTAATAATAATAACAATAATAATAATAGTAATAATAATAATAATAGTAATAAAGTTGGAAGGAACCTTGGAGGTCATCTAGTCCAACCCCCTGCTCAGGCAGGAAACCCTATATCATTTTGGACAAATGGCTGTCCAGTCTCTTCTTAAAAACTTCCAGTGTTGGAGCATTCACCGCTTCTGGAGGCAGGTTGTTCCACTGATTAATTGTTCTCACTGTCAGGAAGTTTCTCCTTAGTTCCAGGTTACTTCTCTCCTTGATTAGTTTCCATCCGTTGCTTCTTGTCCTGTCTTCAGGTGCCTTTGAAAATAGCTGACTCCCTCTTCTTTGTGGCAGCCCCTGAGTTATTGGAACACTGCTATCATGTCCCCCTTCGTCCTTCTCTTCATTAAACTAGACATACCCAATTCCAGCAGCCGTTCCTTATATGCTTTAGCCTCCAGTCCCCTAATCATCTTTGTTGCTCTTCTCTGTACTCTTTCTAGAGTCTCAACATCTTTTCTACATTGTGGTGACCAAAACTGGATGCAGTATTCCAAGTGTGGCCTTACCAAGGCATTGTAAAGTGGTATTAACACTTCATGTGATCTTGATTCTATCCCTCTGTTAATGCAGCCTAGCCTGTGTTGGCCTTTTTGGCAGCTGCAGCACATTGCTGGCTCATATTTAGGTGATTGTCCACTAGGACTCCGAGGTCCCTCTCACAGTTACTACTATTGAGCAAGGTACCCCCTATACTATATCTGTGCATTTGGTTTTTCTTGCCTAAATGTAGAATCTTGCTTTTTTCACCATTGAATTTCATTTTGTTAGAGAGTGCCCACTGTTCAAGTCTGTCCAGATCCTTCTGTATCTTAAGTCTGTCTTCTGGAGTGTTGGCTATTCCTGCCAGCTTGGTGTCGTCTGCAAATTTGATGAGTTCCCCATCTATCCCCTCGTCCAAATTGTTGATGAAGATGTTGAAGAGCACTGAGCCCAGAACAGAGCCCTGGGACACCCCACTACACACTTCCCTCCATGGAGATGCGGTTCCATTGAAGACCACATACTGAGTACAGCTGGTCAGCCAGTGACAGGTGCTCACTTACCATTTTCTTGCCTATATTTTTAACAGGTTCGTCTGTTTTTTCCCTTTATGTAAAGACAGATGCAAAAATGAGTTAAATAGTTCTGCTTTCTCCCTGTTGCTTGTCACCTTCTTACCACTTCCACCCACTAATGGACCAATCATTTCCTTCACTTTTTTCTTGTTTTTTACATGTTGAAAGAAGGTTTTTTTGTTATTTTTGACTTTGGTCGCAAGCCTTAATTCATTTTGAGCCTTGGCTTTCCTCACTTCATCTTTGCAGGCTCGGGCTATTTGCTGATATTCTGACTTAGTTATGTGCCCCTCTTTCCACTTTCTATACTTGTCCTTTTTATCTTTCAATTTGTCAGAGAGTTCTTTATGCAACCATGCTGGTTTCTTTTGAGAGCTGTTATTTTTCTTTTTTGTTGGTATTGTGCTAGACTGTGCTTTTATTATCTCATTTTTCAAAATTTCCTAAGCTTCTTGAGTTGTTTTCCCCTTGAGGATTCTCATCCATGGAATCCTTCCCAAGCACTCTCTAAATTTATTGAAATTAGCTCTCTTGAAGTCCAAGAGTCTAGTTTGACTTCTATTGCTTGTGCTTCCATAATGTGGAATTCCAACATTGCATGATCACTTCCTACCAGGGTTCCTATGGCTTCAACACCTTCTATCATTTCTTCTTTGTTAGTGAGAATTAGATCCAAAATGGCTAATCCCCTAGTTCCCTTCTCTCCTTTTTGGGAGACAAAGTTGTCTGCTAGGTTTGCCAGGAACCTGTTTGATCTTCCACTTGGTGCAGAGTTTGTCTCCCAGTTGATGTCAGGGTAGTTAAAGTCCCCCATTACTATTGTGATGTGCTTCCTACATACCTTAGTTAGCTGACTAGCAAAAAATTCATCTATTTCCTCTGTTTGGTTGGGTGGCCTGTAGTATACACCTATGGCAATGTCATTTTCCCCCCTTTTATATTGACCAAATGCATTCAAGACTATATTGAGGGTTCCATAACCATCAGCTACTTGAAGAAAGGCCCGCCTGGTTTTGGATGAGAGACAGAAACAGGGAAGCCAGGAAGTCTGCAGGAGTCAAGATGGTGTCCATGAAAGTGTGTTTGTATCCCCACCTTTTATATACATTACAGTCCCGAGTGTCAAGCTACGAAGATTCTTGTCATTAGGACTGCCATTACTGCTTCTGGCTTGCCTACAGTTGCAAGGGGTGAGGGGAAGGTTTGGTATCCACAGGTGTCCCCTATCAGCATGAGAGTTGAGGTCACCAAAGAGATGTTTTGGGAATGGAGACTTTCTTCTGGAAGACAAATACTCGAAGACTAATTGGATAGCGTGACCTGAGCTGTCAGAGAAGGGAGGGAAAGTTTTACTCTTTTAATTATCCTTTTCCCGCCATATTGCCGGAACTGGCTTTCTATCTACTGTACCGGTATGCTATGCCTAATAAACGTTTACATTAGAGACCTTCACGTCTCTGGTGTGTTTATTTCATTGGGCTTTTAAGCTGGAACTTAGACACCAAGAGCATTCTCCAAGTGGGGCTGTGTTAGAATAATGTATTCTTTACCCAATTGGTTCTCAACCAAGATGATAAAAAAAAATATCACCATACAGTTTCAGAAATTCTTTAATCTTAATCTAAGAGCAACGCCAGCAAGCTGCTAGAAAGGCTGCCGCAGAGATCCCCTCCATCCAACACTATCTATCTATCTATCTATCTATCTATCTATCTATCTATCTATCTATCTATCTCTATCTCTATCTCTATATCTATATCTATATCTATATATCTATCTCTCTATCTATCTATCTATCTATCTATCTATCTATCTATCTATCTATCTGTTTGTATGTAAATAATAATAATAATAATAATAAAAAAGTTGGAAGGGACCTTGGAGGTCGTCCAACCCCCTGCTCAGAAAGGAAACCCTATACCATTTCAGACAAATGGCTGTCCAGTTTCTTCTTAAAAACCTCCAGTGTTGGAGCATTCACCGCTTCTGGAGGCAGGTTGTTCCATTGGTTAATTGTTCTAACTGTCAGGAAGTTTCTCCTTAGTTCTAGGTTGCTTCTCTCCTTGATTAGATTCCACCTGTTGCTTCTTGTCCTATCTTCAGGCGCTTTGGAAAATAGCTGGACTCCCTCTTCTTTGTGGCAGCCCCTGAGTTATTGGAACACTGCTATCATGTCCCCCTCGTCCTTCTCTTCATTAAACTAGACATACCCAATTCCAGCAGCCGTTTCTTATATGCTTTAGCCTCCCATCCCCTAATCATCTTTGTTGCTCTTCTCTGTACTCTTTCTAGAGTCTCAACACCATTTGTACATCGCGGTGACCAAAACTGGATGCAGTATTCCAAGTGTGGCCTTACCAAGGCATTGTAAAGTGGTATTAATACTTCACGTGATCTTGATTCTATCCCTCTGTTAATGCAGCCTAGCACTGTGTTGGCCTTTTTGGCAGCTGCAGCACACTGCTGGTTCATATTTAAGTGATTGTCCACTAGGACTCCGAGGTCCCTCTCACAGTTACTACTATTGAGCAAGGTACCCCCTATACTATATCTGTGCATTTGGTTTTTCTTGCCTAAATGTAGAACCTTGCTTTTTTCACCATTGAATTTCATTTTGTTAGATAGCACCCAGTGTTCAAGTCTGTCCAGATCCTTCTGTATCTTAAGCCTGTCTTTTGGAGTGTTGGCTAGTCCTGCCAGCTTGGTGTCATCTGCAAATTTGATGAGGTAAGGAACCGGTGTACCGGTTTCTTACTGTCACCCAGCTTGTTCCGTGGCCTCATGGCAGCCGCATTGGGTAGGAGGTGGCAAACAGCTGGTCTCGGCATGACGCAGCTGTTTGCCACCTCACATATTGCACCCAATGCTGCTGCAGTGCGGCTCGGCCGAAAGCGGCCATGGAACAAATGGTGCAGGCTTCCCCCTCACCTGCCCTTTCAGCTATAGCTTTGGTGACTCTGTCAGAGAAAAGAACTTCACAGCTCTGCCTACAGAGCCACCAAAGCAGCAGGTGGAGCGCTGGAGACTCGGGAAGGCGCTGAAGTGGATGGTCAGGCCATTGGCAAGAGCAACGCATCTGATCTTTCACAAGAAGTTGGAATTCATTGATTGACCTTTTCCCCCCCAAAAAAACTTCCTTTGTCTCTTTGCAAGTGGCGGTGGTGGATTGCAGAGAAACAGCATGGGGCTGGAAGTCAGGTAAGAAAATTCTATTTCTTAGAATTTGTGGATTAAAAGACTCTTTATTTTCTATTTCCTATTTTTTTTTCAATTTTCATTCCTTATTTTTATGGAAGATCTGGTTTTTTTCTTTTAAAATAGAAGAAAAAAACTGAAAAGATTAAAATAACTTTGGAGAGACATCTTGTGGCTAAACGTCATATCGCAATTTTTATTTTTTTATTTTATTTTTAACCAACAAAACAAAACAAAACACAACACACATACACATACAGTATATACTCCTCCCCCCTTTCTTAACAGCGATTACGTAACAGTAATCTTCTATTATTTACATTTCCCCCCTTATTCTTCTTTAGAATATTTGTCCTTATTGCCCCGTTGTTTCTTATTTACATTTTTCTTCCTTCGTATTCTACTTCTTACTAAGAATAATTCATATTATTATTATTATACATTATTATACACATATTTTCACTTTTGACCTTTCCATATTTATTCTCCTCTATTATTTCTAGTCTCCAACCAGTCATAGCACTTGTTCCATGTTATATAGTACTCTGTGTCTTTCTTTTCTTTTAGCTTAGTAATAGTAGTAAAGTTGGAAGGTACCTTGGAGTTTCTTTTCTTTTAGCTTAGTAATAGTAGTAAAGTTGGAAGGTACCTTGGAGGTCATCTAGTCCAACCCCCTGCTCAGGCAGGAAACCCTACACCATTTCGGACAAATGGCTGTCCAGTCTCTTCTTTAAAACTTCCAGTGTTGGAGCATTTACTGCTTCTGGAGGCAGGCTGTTCCACTGATTAATTGTTCTCACTGTCAGGAAGTTTCTCCGTAGTTCTAGGTTGCTTCTCTCCTTGATTAGTTTCCACCCGTTGCTTCTTGTCCTGCCTTCAGGTGCTTTGGAAAATAGCTTGATTCCCTCTTCTTTATGGCAGCCCCTGAGGTATTGGAATACTGCTATCATGTCCCCCCTTGTCCTTCTCTTCGTTAAACTAGACATACCCAATTCTAGCAACCGTTCCTTATATGTTTTAGCCTCCAGTCCCCTAATCATCTTTTGTTAATTTGTCCATCACAGCACAGTCCAGGATTTTTCTTATCACTTCTGTTATTGTGTAAAAGAGACTTGGCTGACAACCCAGAAAGTAGATAAGATAAGATACTGTGCTCTTTATTGAGTGGATTTCTTGAATGTAAAGTCTTTTAGTTTAAATATACTATTATGGAGGAAGATCAGAAATGGATCTTCCTTATGGGAGAAGAGCAGGACCAAACTCTTTGTCTGTTGAAAGAAATTCTTCAAACCTTAATTACAGCTGGTGATGAAATAAGAAGCTACAGAAAAAAACAAGAAGACAGCCTGGACATGCAAAAGCAAAGTATGACTATAACTAAAGAATCATCTACGCAGGATAATACAGAAAAAGTGGAACTGGCCCCCACCTCAACACCCTGCCCAACGCTGCCCAGCATGGCTGCCCTGGGGCCACAGGGGCTGTCCTGGCATGGGAAGGGCATGCATCCCACTTTCCCACCACCATGCAGGGTAAGGTTGCCATGCCCACCCCCGCCCAGATGCCCTCGGCTCCCCCAAGTGTTTGGTTTTTTTTTTTTTACTAACCTGCCTTTCAGCTGCATTCTGTTTCTCTATTTGCTTCTCAGCCTTCGCCACATGTTTGTGGGACTATGAGTAAAAAAAAAAGTTCCATCAGACTTTCTAACTTCTTGGGATCTCACGAGAAGTTAGAAAGTCTAATGGAACTTTTTTTTTTTAACTGATAGTCCCAAAAACATGCGGCGAAGGCTGAGAAGCGAACGGAGAAACAGAATGCAGCTGAAGGGCAGGTTAGTAAAAAAAAGGCCTGGGGAGGCGGGGATGGGCGCGGCAACTTTACCCTGCATGGGTATTGATGCAGGTAGCTCATGGACGGGACTGAAGGCCTAGGACTGGTGCGACGGCACGCGTGCCCACAGAGAGCGCTCTGCGTGCCACCTGTGGCACGCGTGCCATAGGTTTGCCACCACGAATATAGGCTTTCCTGCTTGAGTAGGGGGTTGGACCAGATTCTAGAACAGTGGTTCTCAACCTTTTTAATGCTGCGACCCCCCAACCGGTCATAAGTCGAGGACTACTCAACTGGTGCAGCACCGTTTGCAGAATGGGACTTTTGGCGGGCTCAGCAGGGCAGAGACAGCCTGGACATTCTTGTTGGCTTTTGAAAGCCAATAGAATAAAAGGGAGTAGCACAGCTAAGGAAAAGGGGGAAAAAATGGCGGACTGCGTTGTTTGGTGACCCCCGTGAAATGGTCATTTGACCCCAAATGGGGTCCCAACCCACAGGTTGAGAACCACTGTTCTAGAAGATCTCCAAGGTCCAAGCTCTATTGTGATGGATCTATTTTTTAGTGCTTTATAACTACTGCCTTAAGGTAGAATTGTTTTATCCTTGGCACTGAAAGCAAGAAAATAAATGTAAACAGTATTATCAGTTCATAATTAGAAATGTTGGGGGGATTGGGGGCTCTGGAGGAGCAGATGTCCCTGTGTGTACAGTGAAGGGATTGTGTCATGCACTTTGACCTGAGTCTGAGTGTGCACCTTTGACATCTGTGGGTTAATCCTATTATGTCCTATTCTAGAGTTTGGATGGGGTATGTAGATTCCCACACTCCTTAGCCAGCCCTGGCTTCAGATCCCTTGGCAGAGCCTGCCTCTGGAATCCAGCCAAGAATCTATTCAGCCGATAAAATAATAGATCAGTCTGTTACACCAATGTTTGCTAGGAAGGCAGAACCTCCAGGCTACAACTTTAAATGTAAATTTGCACACAAGGCTTTGGAGAATCAAAATCCTTTTCCCAGGAATAAAGAGGCAAAGTAAAACCAGAAGTGACATGACTACACGCAAACAACTGTGGAAGGTCAGCCGCCACCCCAGAGAAGGAAATATTAAAAGGGCAGAATATTATATTTCTTCATAGAAGCTTAAAGAGGCAGAAAAGCATGCCTAGTTTTCCTTAATAACCCCAAGTCTCCCTCCCTCACACTCAACCAGCTCCGTAGAAATGCAAATGTAAGAATCCATTCAGGAATGTTGGAGGCCTCCAGCTAGAAGATTAAGATGACAAAGACACCTAAAATCTACATACCCCACCCAAACTCTTAAGACAGGACATAACAGGATTAACCCACAAATGCCAAAGGAGCACACTCAATTATAACTTGTACAATTTTTTTTCCCAAACAAAAAAAAACGGAAAAAAAAAAAAAAAAAAAAAAAAAACAAAATGAAAAAATATAAAAACTAAAGGAAAAAAAACAAAATAAAGGTCAAATACATGACCAGGAATACAAAGCCTCAAACAGGAACAGAAAACCTCAGAGCCCCAAAGTTGAAAAACCCACTCCCCCCCTAAAAAAAAAAAAACCAAAATGTTGGCTCCCAACCCCCCCTCTCCTCTTTTCTTCAGAGGCTCTTTCTGGGGGCTGCCTGGGAACACTTTAAAACATTGAATGGTGGGGAGGAGTCCCTCAGATCCTGTCTAGCATGCCAGCAATCAGTTTCTCTTAATAAAGATTCCTTTGAAAGAAACATTCCAAGAGTTCTGTTTTCTTAAGATGTAAAGTGGTTGGATCCTTACACACACTGTAGATGCATCTTGGAACTTTTTAATAACCTTAGCCCCCTCCCCCTCAAGTTATTTCCAAGTCTCTTCTTAAAAACTTCCAGTGTTGTGAGCATTTACTGCTTCTGGAGGCAGGCTGTTCCACTGATTAATTGTTCTCACTGTCAGGAAGTGTCTCCTTAGTTCTAGGTTGCTTCTCTCCTTGATTAGTTTCCACCCGTTGCTTCTTGTCCTGCCTTCAGGCGCTTTGGAGAATAGCTTGACTCCCTCTTCTTTGGGGCAGCCCCTGAGATACTGGAAGACTGCTATCATGTCCCCCCTTGTCCTTCTCTTGGTTAAACTAGACATACCCAATTCCATCAACCGTTCCTTATATGTTTTAGCCTCCAGTCCCCTAATCATCTTGTTGCTCTTCTCTGTATTCTTTCTAGAGTCTCAACACCTTTTTTACATCGAAAAAAAGAAAAGGCTTTGGGGAGAACAATCCATTCATATGTGCTATGGAGATTCTCAGTCATCCAGGTCATGATTGTCCCAAAGGTGTTTTTTTTTTCAAGAGGGAACTGGAATTTCTTGTTTTTTCTTTGAAAGTCCAGAAAGTCCACTTGCCTCTTGAAAAAGCATCTCTGGGACAACCCACTCAAAGGAAACAGAGGGCAACCCCCATGAGGAGGAACTGAAGGGAGGCAGAATCTAAGAAAGACCGCATAGTCGCAGAGAAGACCTGAAGAGGACAGTTGAGTCTCCTTGAAAAGACACCTTGCTAGCTACACCCCCCCCCCCCAATGTGGTCAACCCCACTGATTGGGGTGACACGAAGAAAGCACATGGATGGGGGAAAAGAGGGGAGAGGACCTTGGTGCAGCTAGTCCTCAACTTACAATAGTTCATTTAGTGACCAAAGTTACAACGGCACTGAAAAAAGTGACGTACGACCGTTTTTCACACTTACGACCGTTTTTCACGCTTACAACTGTTGCAGCCTCCCTGTGGTCATGTGATCAAAATTCAGACCCTTGGCAACTGACTCATACTTATGACAGTTGCTGTGTCCTGTGGTCAGGGGGATCCCCTTGTGCGACCTTCTGACACGCAAAGTCAGTGGGGGAAGCCACTTAACAACCACGTTGCTAACTTAACAACTGCAGTGATGCTTTTAACAACTGGGGCAAGACAGGTGGTAAAATGGAGCAGAACTCACTTAACAAACGTTTCGCTTAAGAAAGAAAAAAATTGGGCTGAATTGAGGTCGTAAGTTGAGGACTACCTGTATTTGATATGGGGAAACTTTGGGGGGAGACTGAGGGCTCCCCCTAGATTCATCCAGGAGGCCCATCGCAACTCAGAAAAAAAAGGTTGTGGAACATTCAGAAGAGAGTGGACGGCCATTTGTCTGAAATGGTATCCTGCCTGAGCAGGGGGTTGGACTAGAAGACCTCTAAGGTCCCTTCCAGCTCTGTTATTCTATTATTCTGGTCACATTTCACAATTCACCTAAAGATGCATTTAGTTAATTAATACTGTCGTGGAAAAACCCAATGAAAATGACAAGAGACAGCAACACAAGGACAATACATCTTCCTTTAGGATTCAGAGGTTTAATTTGCTAATAATTTGGAACATAACATAATAACGCAGCTTTCACGACTTACATCAATAACCCATTGCAGTGAGGACCAACTGACAATAGCAGATTCAAACACAACAGCTATAAACCAGTGGCCCCGAATCAGACTTAAACCAACATTTTTATACTTCCCTTTTACTGACCACCCACCCATAATTCTTCCTTGGAATGACAGTTCCCCTCTGAAATTTCTACGTATCTGCTACTTTCACTTCTCCTTTCCCTACAGTAAAATACGTATATTCCAAATATATATATATAATTACATACATTGCATTTTATGTATTGCACAAAGCTCAGCAGATTACAAATAGCACATTCTTATTGTGAAATAACATAAAGTTAAAGCATTAAATCATTAATATGGAACCTATTCTATGTTTATTCATTCCTATCCCTATGAAATGAGAAGGGGCAATATTTCTTGTTTCCCACAATACTATCTGGGTACATAACAAAAGAACCATCACAAATTTATTCATTTGCAAAACAGCTGGAAAAGGATTTTCGGTGGTTGGACTGGAAGACCTCAAAGGTCCTTTTCAACTATTCTATTCTATTCTATTCTATTCTATTCTATTCTATTCTATTCTATTCTATTCTATTCTATTCCATTCCATTCCATTCCATTCCATTCTCTATTCTATTCTATTCTATTCTATTCTATTCTATTCTATTCTATTCTATTCTATTCTATCTATTCTATTCTATTCTCTATTCCATATTTTCTATTCTATTCTATTCTATTCTATTCTATTCTATTCTATTCTATTCTATTCTATTCTATTCTATTCTATTCTATTCTATTCCATTCCATTCCATTCCATTCCATTCCATTCCATTCCATTCCACTCCACTCCACTCCATTCCATTCCCATTCCATTCCATTCCATTCCATTCCATTCCATTCCATTCCATTCCATTCCATTCCATTCCATTCTATTCTATTCTATTCTATTCTATTCTATTCTATTCTATTCTATTCTATTCTATTCTATTCTATTCTAGCTGAGCATTCCTTTTTGTCTAAGCCACGTACAAAAATCTTGTAAAGGCCTGGGGCCCCAGCCAGGACCTTCAGGCACCCCACCGCATAACTCCCTCCACGTAGACCGTGCCTTTGGTACAGATGTTCAACCAGTTGCAACAGTTCAAAAGGCAAAAGGAAACCACACAAAAAAACAATGCATGGCGTATCCGGTGCGTTGTGCACACCACCTGAGGCGAGCAGGGGTCTGTTCCCAGGGTGGCTGAGTTTGGGCAGAGTTGGGGATTTTAAGCTAGCATTTAATTTTGGGAAAAATAATTTAATTAATTAAAATTTAATTTAACACTTTAAAGATGGCTTTTATTGCCCTCCCTCCAAAAAAAAAAAAAAAAAACCCAACAAAAGAAGTTTGGAGCTTTGGATAAATGAATGCCTTTACTCTAGAATAATAAGAAATAAGGGATTAGAGGATTCCCCTCCCCGTATGAAATACAAGTGTTTAAGGTGCCAGCCGAGTCTTTGGACAATTTCTGTGCAGAAGAAAATTCAACTTTCTCTCTGGTGTTGTTTCCCCCCCCCCACTTTTGGTGCCATCTAGTCCAGGGATCTTCAAACTTGGCCCTTTTATGATTTGTGAACTTCAACTCCCAGAATTCTGGGAGTTGAAGTCCACAGGTTATAAAATAGGCCAAGTTTGAAGACCCGATTCTAGCCAGTTTTTGTGATTCCTGGCAACTGCCCCGACTGCGAATTTTTATCATCATCATCATCATCATCATCATCATTATTATTGACCTGGTATTTCAGAACTGGTTTGCCATTGGCTCCTCCTTGGGGCTGAGAGAGAAGGGCTGGCCTTGGGGCTCTGTGCCAGGCACTGTACGGACTCCCCAAATGAGACAGCCTCCCCCACATTTTTACTTCTGGCCCTCCCCCCCCCCCGCTTCTTTGTGGCAGCCCCTCAAATACTGGAATAATGTCCGGGCTGCCATATCCCTCCTCGTACACAGCAGATTCAATTTTAAAAAATTCTTTCAATATTAAATTTTGAAGAGCATTCACTTAATCCTATCACACTGTATTGTATTGTATTGTATTGTATTGTATTGTATTGTATTGTATTGTATGCTATGCTATGCTATGCTATGCTATGCTATGCTATGCTATTACGTTCTTCACCTGCCTGCCTGCCCGTCTCGTGTGAAAGCGGAACGTGTTATTTCCCCCCCCCCCTTCTGTATTGGGCATGATATTTCTCTCCCTTTGGATTCCAGGAAGCCCCACCCCGCGCAGCCTTGGCCACGCCCCTCCCTAGCCGCGCCCCTCCATTATTGCGTCACGTTCGACACTATCTCCCAGCGTCACCCTCCTTAATGAGAGGGATTTTCCAGCGTTCCAGCTGATCTGGGCATCCCGGTTCCAAAGCGCAAGCGCGGAGAGTTTCTTTACAAGCGGCCGCTCAGCGGGACCGCCGAAGCGATGCGGCCGCGCTGGGGGCTCCTGTGGCTTCTCGGGGCCGCCGCTTCCTGCCTTCTGGAGGGCAGCCTCGGTGAGTCCCGGGGCGTAGCTGGAGGGGCGCAACGGCTTATTTTGGACAACTGGGTCAGGAAGGGGGGGAATTAGATGGGTTGCAAGGTCAGGATCTTGGGCACCCCCTGCGATAGGACCCCGTTCGTGACTTTTTTGCCCTCCAACCCCTCCTGACATCCCTGAAGGCGCGACTAGCATGCTCGGGTGGGATCCCTGAATTCATGTAATCATGTATTGTACTAATAAAGGAGAATATTCGTAACTCAGGGTTGACACGAGAGGGTCCTTGCTGCTCTCTGAGCTGGCTTTGTTTTCTTGCGGACGTTTCCTGACCCAGACTAGGTAACCTCATCAGTGCTAGTCCTAGTCTGGGTTGTGAAACGTCTGCAAGGGAACAAGCCAGCTCAGAGAGAGCACCAAGGACCCCCTCAATAATGAAGGGCATCATTTATGATGATTGAAAAGTCCCTGTTGGTTTTTCCAGCGTTTTACTTTCCAATCACAATGTCTTTTTATTTTTAATGGTTGTTTTAGTCATTTATTTAATTCTTTAAATGTTTTTAAAATATATATTTAAAAAAAAAAAAAACAGACAGAAAGTTTGTCCATGCTGGGCTCTCTTTGCTGCCCTTCCTAAATATAGAAGGACAGCTAAGCATGCCAAGCCCATCTATTGCATAGTTTTTACTTTTTAAAGTGAAACTGTTTTATTGCTTTTAAAATAATGATTAAGAAACCCCCACACACACAAAAATCAAAGTGTATGCATAGTCAAAGGAAAAGAAGCACGCACTGAGGCCCGCGATGATATTACAATACTTAATTCACATTCTTTTTCTATATTTCTCTGCATGGAATTGTAGATATCTAGCTTTGTGTATCCATAAATGCTTCAGTTCATTTTGCAAATTATTTCCCATGCTATTTTAATCTTGTTTTTTTGTAGGATAGGTAACTCATATTTGTAGTTAATGCTGGTATATCAAGCTGGTGTATCTAGCCAGTTTGGGGTCTAATGTTTCATTAAAATCCCCTCCTTTACCTCATCATAAATACACTCATTCAATTATTGAAGAAATTAATAAAACATAATAGAATCTAAATTACACCCATTAACATTAACCATAGCTATTACAAGTCCTGCTATTTTAGCATTTAAAATTAAATAACATCCATTTACATCAGTAATGTATTGTACATCAATTGGAAATCCTTTATGAAGCAAAATGGACACACTTTTAGTTTTTCCTCAAAGTATCTGTGAGACAGACCAGTCCCATCCAATCCTTCATTAATATTTATCTTGTTCCATTAAATGAGTTTTTATAAACAAATAGTTTCTGCCTATAACAATTTTAAATATGTTACAATTACATTTTTTTTCTTAATTAACTTCATCTATTAGTTTTAAGTTGGCCCATTTATCAATATTCTCACAGTGCCAATTCATTTTATAACCTATACCTTTTAATAAATATCTAACAGTAAACTTTTTTATATTTAAATGTTTATCATATTCTCTCATATCGCTCATTAACATAGAACCATCATAAAAACTAGTATTAAAGTAATTATTCTACTCTAAGTTATGACAGCCTAAGAAAAAATGACTTAAGGCCTGTGCTCACATTTATGACTGACACACACACACACACACACACACACACACACACACGATTGCAGTTTGAGCATTTGGCAACCAGCTTTACATCAGTTGCACTGGCCATGTGATCAAGATTTCCTTTTTTTTTTTTTTTTGTCTGATTCCTGGCAAAAATGCCCATTAGGGAAGCTGAATTTGTTTAATGATCATGTTATTCACTTAAGAACCATGTGATTTGCTTAATGGATGCTGTAAAAATTCTCATAAAAGTGGGCCTGACTGCAAAAACTTACAAGGGAATATCTGTGTGCCAATATTTACATTGGCACACAAAACCAGCTGTCATGGTTCCGACAGACAGAGATGAATAAAGCAGAATGCCGAGGCTTCGAAATTCCTCAAATAACATGTTTATTAGTTACAAAATGTCAGCATGGTCAAAAGTGAAACCAAGTCTGGATACACAAGCAACAATTTCCCAATACAAAGTTAAATGTCCCAACCAATATGATTATTTGGCAGGCTTTTATGAAACGCCCAGTCCCTAGTCTCGGGAGCAGCCGATGACCTTCGTTCTCATGGGACAGAAGATTATTTTGACTAGCGAAGCACCTGGGCAACACCTCTCGGTTCTATGTGGCAACCTGGAATGAGAAGGAAAATGGCTGCAGCCATGCTCATTTGTAGAGTTGACACCAGTTCTGGCTTTCCCACTCGAAAGCTCGCTTAATTAAACAATAGATTCTCTCATCCCCTCCCACCGGGTGTTCACATTGTCCAATAGTAATACTTCTTGTTATGGGAAAAGTCCACTTTGTGATGGGGCCACATTCAACTGTTTCACTTTCCCCTCCCTCCATACTTCAAGGCAGGCTGACAGTCACGAATGCTAAGCGTTTGATGGCAGCTCTGACAGTCCCATATTGCACCTCATGCTGCAACTTCTCTGGAGCCTCAGTCTATAACCCGTCTCTAGTCCCTCTTAGCTCCGCTCTGCTCTCGTTTCTCCCTAGGCTCCTCCCCTCACGTAATCCGTGTGAGCTACTCTTCTGCGACGGAGGCTTGTCCAGGGCTGCCACCCTTCACAGGCGAACGTTATATAGATGATCAGCTCATCATTCGCTACGAAAGCCACACCAGGAAGATGCATCCTCGAGTGGATTGGATAAATACACTGGAGAAGGAAGATTCCAGATTCTATAACAAGTACACCTGGATTTTGCAAAAAGATGAGAAACGCTTTCAGGAGGACGTGCAAATGCTCCAGAGACGCTATAACCAAAGTGGAGGTAAGTGAGGGGTGGGAGAGATGTGGGTGTTATCCTGCAAGAAAGGAGACAGAGGGGAAAGCTCCGTTTTCTTAGGGATCTTCCTGCCTTCCTCATGAATCAGACCAATTGGCCCACAATAAGCTGGTTGCTGATGCCCTGGCCTTTTCCCTCTTGCAGAACTCAAGTGGGCTCGAGTCTAAAATGAAAATATGACAGTCTCACCGAGAAGCATCAGGAATGTGAATTTTTTTGTGTGTGGGTGCAGAAAACTGAGCAAATCGAGCCCAACATTTCTGTTGCTAAGTGAGACATTTGTCAAGTGAGTTTTGCCCCATTTTACGACCTTTCTTGCCCCAGTTGTTAAGCAAATCACTGCAGTTGATAAGTTAGTAACTGTTCTGTCCCAGCCTACGTGAGTCCTTGTTATGCTCACAAGGAGAAACCCCTCTTTCAACAAGCAGGCAGGAACGGCAAGAAAAAACCAACCCCTTTTATTCTCACAGACCTAAGTCAATGTCCAAGGCAAACAAACAGTTCACAGAAACTCGATCCTCAACACGAACGGTTGCCTTCAGCAACCAGCACCTCCCACACTTTCCCTTTTATAATTCAGCTAAGGCGTGGCTTCCTAATACTTTCTCCTTTGTCTTTGGAGCAACCCCATTGCACTCCTCTGTCCTACTCGCTTCTCTTGCCTGTGCTTTTGTGCATCCTGCATATTTCCCAACTGTTCTTCATCACTGTCCAACTCAGGCTTCTAGCACAGCTGTGTCTCAGCCTGCATGTGAGTAGAGGGGCCAGGCTCCTTGTCCGAGTGTAAGTCTTGGAGCTCCTCAGATCTTTCTTCTGACTCTAATGTCACTGCAGGTCCCTCCTCCTCATCTGATTCTTCAGAACTCACCTGCCAGATCCACTGGCTGGTGAGGAATCACAACCGTAACCCAAAACAAACAAAACAACCACTTCACAAACGCATGGCACAACAGAGGAGAACAAACCCATCGGGACAAGATTCAGCAGTCCATCTATATTTAAAAGACAAAAGCCACTCTTTCAAAGACAGCAAAGTCCACATTTTGGACAGAGAGTTTGAAAGAGGTTTGAAAGAGGGGTCAACGAAGCCATCTATGTCAAAATTGAACAGAGGGGAAGGGATACGACATCAACAGAGGGGGAGGGATACAACATCATCTACCTCCAGTCTACAACACAGTCCTTTCAGACATTTCCAAGAAGGCTCCATCCCCATTTGCACATCTCAGGTGTCCCTGAGCACACAGGTAAACCTCCAAGTGGCTTGAATGACTCTCTGAAAGAATGCAAATGGCTAGCGGTCTGCAAGGAGTATAAGTCCTTCTATTCCCCACCATCCGGTCAGAGCAGAAGAAGCTTCTTGGATGAGAAGCAAAACGTCTTCAAAGAAAAACAAGAAAGTCCAGTTGCCGCTTGAAAAAAGCACCTTTGACTGAGAATCTCCATAGACACATACCAGGCTCCATACTATGGATAGGGCAAAAACATATTTATTGACCCAAGTATCTAGACTTATTTATGATGTTTCTATCCAGGCAGGTCTCCTCATGCACGGAAGGGGGGGGGGCGTATTCTTCCTAATGGCCATGGAAATGGAGGTCAGATTTCAAAGACCGCCAGATGGGGAATTCTTTTTTTTTTATTGAATTTTTTGAAATTTTACAAAAAACAGAACAACCCTTCCCCAAACCTCCCTAACCCTCCCATTCCATCCCCCGACCTTCCCAGAGCTGAACATAGGCTTAATTAAAATTTCTTCGAAAAATCTTTAAAAAAGATATAAACCATGAATAGATCTAAATACATTAATTGAACAAATTATAAGATAATTAACAATAATATATGTATAAAAAAACATAAATACCCCCCCCCCAAAAAATACTTAAAAGGAAAAAGAATAAAGAAAAGGAAAAAAGAAAAAGATAAAAGAAAGTATAATAAAAATAAAAGATAAAAATGAAAAAAAGAATAAAATCTATAAAATATTTTAAATTTTAAATATAAGTTATTGGAAAGCTAAATAGTATTTTTTAATATCCAACTTATATTGTATAAAATCTATCCATTTTTTCCATACCGCAAAATACTTCTCTTGCGATTGATCCTTCAAAAAAGCTGAAATCTTTGCCATTTCCGCCAAATAAGAAACTTTAAAAAACCACTCTTGCAAAGTAGGCAAAGATTCCTTCTTTCAACATTGCCCTACTAACAACCTTGCGGCTGTAATTAAATTTAACATCAATGTGGTCTCTTTAGTATCACAATCAGTAACAATACCTAACAAAAACAATTGTGGGGTAAATCTAACCCTCCTTCTAAAAATTCTTTGAATATTCCACCATATCTTAATCCAAAAGGCTTTTATATTTTTACATGACCACCAAATATGATAGTAAGTAGCATCCAAACAACCACATCTCCAGATGGGGAATTCTGGGAGTGGAAGTCCACTCCTCTTAAAAGAGCCATAGTTGAGGAACACTGTGTTGTGTCCTTCTGGGTTCTCCAGAAACTGGGGACTAAAAGCCAATTTCATCAGAACGAACTTTATTTAATGGAAATGAAAATTCTTACAAGGGAAAACAGGCAATGCTCTCTGTGATGTGATGTGCAAGAGGTATTTTGTTCGGTCGTGGCACGTTCATTTCATTTCATAAGTGTAAGGACTTGTCCCTCCTGTCCCTCTCAGGAATGGACAACTCTTTTTTTTTTTTTTTTCAAAACAATTTTTATTAGTTTTCCATTTTACACCAACACAGCTTAAGAACCCACGTGGAAACATGGTGATCAATTTTTTTAAAAAAACAAACAATAACATGGTAAATATATGCACAATATTTCTTAAAAATATCCCTCTCTATCTATATAGAATGTTATAATCAAATTAATAGGAGAAACTTTCTGACAGTTAGAACAATTAACCAGTGGAACAACCTGCCTCCAGAAGCAGTGAATGCTCCAACACTGGAGGTTTTTAAGAAGAGACTGGACAGCCATTTGTCCGAAATGGTATAGAGTTTCCTGCCTGAGCAGGGGGTTGGACTAGATGACCTCCAAGGTGCCTTCCAACTTTACTATTATTATTATTATTATTATTATTATTATTATTATTATTATTATTATGGATCATCGCACAGTCAGCCAGATGTTCAGACTGGATTTGGCATTTTGTCTACCTATCGAGTCATTACCCAGGACCTGGGATAGGCAGATGTGGATGTTTGATGGTATTACAGATATCGTCACAGGATGGAAGCAGTTCCTAATAAGGCCGCCTTTTGCAATTGACTAATAGCGAATTTGTCAATGCCAATTGTGTTCAAGTGGTGCTCCAGTTGTTTTGGGATTGCACCCAAGGAGCCTATTACTATTTGTACTACCCTTGCTTGCTTTTGCCACAGTCTTTCTATTTCTATTTGTAGGTCTTTGTATTTTGTTATCTTCTCCAGTTCTTTCTCTTCTATTCTGCTATCTCCAGGCACTGCCACGTTATTATTATTATTATTATTATTATTATTATTATTATTATTATTATTATTATTGATCATCGCACAGTCAGCCAGATGTTCAGACTGGATTTGGCATTTTGTCTACCTATCGAGTCCTTATCCATGACCTGGGATAGGCAGATGTGGATGTTTGATGGTATTACAGATATCGTCGCAGGATGGAAGCAGTTCCTAGTAAGGCCGCCTTTTGCAATTGACTAATAGCGAATTTGTCAATACAATAATAATAATAATAATAATTATTATTATTATTACTACTACTATGTCTAACCATCAACTGCATTAATCCATAAAAAGTTTTCAATCTATAGAAACCTATATTTCTTCAAACATTTAAACTTAAACATAAAAAACTCTCCATTTATTTAAAAATATATATATAATAAAATCAATATCTTTCTAAAACTAATTCATTCACTAATATAACGTCTCATTCAGGTTATATAATTCAAAATAGGCTAACATTATCTATCTATTTATATTGTTATAAGCTCATTAAAACATTTCTAAGACAAATTTTCATTGAATATATTACTCTCTATATATTTCATTAATCAATAAAAATTTACAAAAACACATAATCCATCCCAAAGATCCTGTATCATGCTTTCTTAATTTTGCAAATATTTAATCTTAAACTAACATATTCATTTACTATTCAGGTGCCCCAAGAGTTTTTTTATTTAAGCATTATTAACTCCAAAAATAAATTCTTTTCTTTCTCACCAATATTCTATTATTTTTCACTGTTTCTCCAAATCTCCAATAATTAATTCCATCTTTTCCCATATTTCAATTCTTTTCTCATTTTACCATCTCTAATATTAAAAACAAATAAAGCCCTTTTAACAAAGTCCAAATCCAAATCAATCCAGATCACTATAAAACCTTTACCACATTACTATAATCAGATTTAATATTTATATCTTATTCTGAGTTTCTTTCTATTCCAAATAGGTTTCCATAATTGGGCGTCCGCCTGCCACATTATACACTCCAAAAGGAAAGCTCCCATTGTGCATTTTGTTAAGTTAATATGAAAATTATAATTAATCTGGGTGACTCGTAGCAAAACATCATTTCCCCTTTCTTTTAAGATTGAATAAATTTCAATTAAAATCCTTTCTTTTACATCGTCCTCTTTGATCGAGTTTTCCTCTTCTTCCCATGTTTTTTTCTCTATCTCAAAGTCAAAAGGCGTCTGCAGGCCAACTTGTCCTTCTGAAACAAAGTCCTCCAGTTCCTTATCATAAGTCCTTTGTCCGTTGGTATCAAGTCTTTTTTCCAATATCGATAGTCCAACTGTGCATTTACTTCTTCCAACTCAATAAGCGGAGCACAAGTCTCTTGTTTATAAACTAATGTTTCACTTAATCCTTGTATTTTGCCTTGTCAATACAAAGAAATCTCCTTTGAGCAAGCAATTATCTTCTCCGTATTTTCCAAAATTTTGTCCAGAATGTACTTATAAGTAAGATCTGCACCGGTTTCCTCATTTTTATTATATTTAAAATCCTTATCCTTTTAAAGGAGACTATATTTAAAAAACAATCACAATATCCATCTCCTGCCAGCTTCCTCGTCTTTTTACTTTGTACAAAATGAAAGCCTTTCCAGCGAAGAAAAAAATAGCTAATGCAATGAATAGATTTGTCAGAGAACGTCCTCCAGATAATAATCAAGATTAGTCAGATATTCAATCCTTCTGGACACCATAAAGATAAAAGCAAACAGTATTCTCCAAATATTATGAAAAACTTTCTTGAGGCTCCCAATATCCAAAAATAAAATCAACCATTAAAACAAAAATAAATTTAATCCTTTGAGCTTCTCTTCCCCCATTTAAAAAGTCGCTTCACCAGAAAAGGGAGTAATTCCAAGAAAAAAGAAAACTTTTCACAGGCATAAAGAAAATAGAAGTGAAAGGAAAGTCTCACCGTGTTCTCCATGGTGGGTCCATTTGCTTAGCTGATCTTGTGGCTTGCGGTTGGCGCAGCTAAATGATCCACCATTTCTTTACCCTGTCGGCCCAAAGGAGATACTTGGTGCACAGAGGACACCGCCGCTCCTCTGCAACTATCTATCCTCAATGGTAGACGCTCCTCCAGAGCATCTTTTTGACCCTCTCAGGGGTCTACTGGCAGCGGAAACTCGGTCGGCAAAGAGACGACTCCCTTCGCCCGAACGGACCGCCACAAACCAGAACCGGAAGCCAGGAAAGGACAACTCTTGATGCTATGTGGTTAAGCAAAAGAACTTTTACCAAGAGACAGAGGTTGCAGTAAGGCCAAGTGGAATCTAACATTCCTGTGCAAAGCACCAAGCTATTTTTCCCCCGCAGAAACCCAACTCCCCTGATCAGTCCACTGGCAGCCAATACAGTGCTGAAAGGTTGTTTTGAGAATACTGAGGTACAGGACGGATAGCGGGTCATCCTCAGGGCTCAGCAACCTTGGAGTCAGGCTGGAATCGGCTGGGAAGGAGTCCATTCTGGCTCTGAAGACGATCCGCCTCCCTAATTCCCATGTGATCATGGGCTGTTTTTGCCAAAAATTGGAAGAAAATGCCAGTTTGGGGCAAAAAATGTCACAAATTGCAATCACATGACTATGGAAAGCTGCAAATGGCGGTAAATGCACAGTGGTTGCTGAGTGCCTAAATGTGACCACAGGGAGGGAAATAGCTGTTGGTTTCGGAATCAGATCGTAAGTACCTTTGGGGAGGCCCATCTAACTTTGAACAGTCGCTAAAGCTAACAGTCATCAGACTACCTGTACATCCGTATAATTTTCATAGCAACAACATAGAATAGAATAGAATAGAATAGAATAGAATAGAATAGAATAGAATAGAATAGACATTAGAGATCTTTTAGTCCAACTTCCTGCTCAGGCAGGAAACCCTATACAATTTCAGACAAATTTTTGTCCAGTCTTCTTAAAAACTTCCAGTGTTGGAGCATTCATAGTTTCTGGAAGCAAATTGTTCCACTGGTTAATTGTGCTCACTGTCGGGAAACTTCTCCTCAGTTCTGGGTTGCTTCTCCGCTTGATTAGTTTCCATCCATTGCTTCTTGTCCTGCCCTCAGGTGCTTTGGAGAAGAGGTTGACCCCCTGTTCTTGGGGCAGGCCCTGATATTGGAACACTGCTATCATGTCCCCCCTCATTCTTCTCTTCATTAAACTACTAGACATACCCATTCCAGCAACCGTTCCTTATATGTTTTAGCCTCCAGTCCCCTAATCATCTTTGTTGTCTTCTCTGCACTCTTTCTAGAGTCTCAACATCTGTAACAAATATCATCCACAAATGCTAATAATAATCTTTTGCCTTCACAATTTTGAGTTATCTGAAAGTGATCTCAGGAAAGGCGACTTCACTCCAGTGCCGGGAGATGTGGGCCTCTAAGAAATCCTATCTTAATTAAGGAAATTTGAACTGTATGAGGAATTTCCCAGCATTGTTTATAGTGAGTTCCTTTAGAGTGAGAAATCTGTCTTACAGATCCCAAATTCTGTCTCAACCTTGACTTGCCTTCAAGATCTCTTCCTGCAATCCTTGTCTTCCTTGCTTTCTTGTCTCAGCAGTCACAGAATCTGGAGCTCCAGCAGGAAATGGCTTTCTCTGATTTCCTAGAGAGCTTTTCCTCCTAACCTTGGGGATGCTTCTTTTAGGCTTTCACATCGTCCAGTTGATGGTCTTCTGTGAAGTAGGGGAAGATGGGAAAAAGAGCGGCCGTTGGCAGTACGGCTATGATGGGCGGCATTTCCTTGGCTACGAGATGGCGACTGGCATCTGGACAGCAGTTGACAAAGAAGCTCAGGAGATGAAGCGGAGGGTTGAAACTGCCGCCAATCAGCGTTTCACAGATTTCATGGAGACCATCTGCACGGAGTGGCTGCAGAAGAACGACCACTACAGATCGGAGACATCCTTGAGGGAAGGTATGGAGAAACAGCCAGAGAGAAAGTATGGGAGCTGCATCTGCTTAAATGTTGCAAGTGTTTCCTGTGTAGGTTTTCTGGCAAAGAACAGGCCAGATGACCCAGCTTGTTTTCTGCTGGCAATCGTCAGGCGATGTGCTGCCCCACTCACTCACACCCAGGTAACTGTGGTTTAGTGAGTGTATTAATGTTCCCCAGTAATTCCCTTTACCAATATTCAGAACTGTCCCTATAGGCTCAGCTACAAGCAAGCCAAGATTAGTCCACAAAGCAACTGGTCAATAGTCCATAAATAAGTGAAAGTTGCTCGTAAATAAGTGAAAGTTGCTCCACGAAACAAACTTAAATCCACCAGGCCAAAATTAAATACACACATGACAGCTCACTTAGCAAGAAAGGTTCAGAGTCTCCAAGGCATGATTCCAAACACAGTGAAGCAGGAAGCACGAGTAAATAAACAGCCGGCAAACTGGCACGTTCCCAGTAACGCCTTCTTATTCCTGCTGTCTTAAATACCAAGCTTCCCAGTGCAGCCTATCAAGACGGGCAGGGCCTTCTCCTCCCGCGTAATCTGGCTGACCTCCATTGTGCCTGCCTTTTCTCTGCTCTGTGTGCTCTCGGATAAGGTGCAGGGGGCAGTTCCTCCTCCTCTTTGCTGAAGCCTCCTCTGATTCTCTTTCGGCTGGCTGTTCAGAGTCATTATTTAACCAAGTTCCAGATCTCCAAGGAAGAATCTGGGGAGTCATCCAACCGATTGCAGCCTTGATGCTGCCCCTGTTTTTAGCCCTCTCTGATATTTTTTTTTTAAAAAATCAGTCTCTAGAAGTGGAAATAGTAGTGTCAATCTTGTAAGGTAATTGTCAGTGCTGCTAACATTGGATGTTCTTGCTTTGACAAAATATGAAGAGGCAGCCACTCTCTGTATAAGATGTGTGGTACTTTTAGAGTTAAATTAGATGATGCTGGGAGGGGAGAAGAAATAATGTGTGTGGGGATTAGTTAAGATAAGAAACCTTGGGCTACAGAATGGAAGGGAAACTTTGCCCTTCAAACTGATTGGAGAACGTGATTTATGACTGCAAATTAGAGGAGGGAATTATGATTGAATATTATGTGCTCAGGGGAGGGGAATTCAGATCTTGGCATCCACCATGCTGTGCCGACACTTTGTTTCACGATTAAAGACTTTTTAGGATAAACAACGCCTTGAAGTTCTTTGAAGTGTTTCATTAGTCGGAACAATGACAGTAACCCAGATAGGAAGTAGGACCAGAAGAGTTCATTTGAATCAAATTGAATACTTGATTTGGCCACAGGTGATTATACACACAAGAAATTTGTCTCTGGGACAGAAACACTCAGTGTACTTGCAAGGCAACAGAGAAAATAATAATACAGCTCGACTTAACAAAAACAATTAAGCCCAAAATTTCTGTTGAGAAGCAAGAAATTTGTTAAGTGAATTTTGCCCCATTTTACGACTTCTTATAGTTGTTAAGTGAATCATAGCAGTTAAAATGAGTAACACAGTTGTTAGGAGAACATGGCTTCCCCACTCACTTTGCTTGTCGGAAGGTCGTAAAAGGTGATCATATCACCCCTGGACACTGCAACCATCATAAATACAAGTCAGTTGCCTAGCATCTGAATTTTGATCATGTGACTATGGGATGCTGCAACGGTTGTAAGTGTGAAAAACTAAGTCACTTTTTCCTGTGCTGTTGTAACTTTGAACAATCACTAAATGTTGTAAGTCGAGAGTTAGCTGTATTTAATAAAGTGCTTTTATGTTTGTTTTTCTGGCCGAAAGAAATTGTTCAAAGGAGCTTGATTTATTTGGAGACTCCTAGTTCTGGTTGCACGTGCGATGCATGTCAAGCTAATTTCCGGAGAGGCTCAATTTTGATTCTAACATCCCTTTTTTTCCCCAGTTCCTCCAGTGGTGACGATGAGCAGCAGGACAGAAGCCGATGGTATGGAGAGGCACGTCTGCCGAATCCACGGCTTCTACCCCAGGGGGATCGATGCCTCCTGGATGAGGGATGGGGAATTCTGGCTGCAGGATACCTTTCATGAGTCTCTGGCCCCCAACTCAGATGGGACCTACTATTACTCGCTCGGAATCCAAATCGATCCCAAGGAGAGGGGCCGCTATCGGTGCCACGTGGAGCACGATGGCTTGCAGCAGCCTCTGGATCTGGACCTGAAGGGTGAGAGGCTACAGGGAGGGAAAGGCTGGGCTTTTTACAGCTGGAGGATTATGGAAGAGAAATTGTGCCCAGATATATAATAATCATAACAACAACAACAACAACAACAACAATAAATAGTAGTAGAGTTGGAAGGGACCTGGAGGTCTTCTAGTCCAATCCCTGCTCAGGCAGGAAACCAAATACTATTACAGACAGATGGTTGTTCAGTCTCTTCTTAAAAACCTCCCGTATTGGAGCATTTACAACTTCTGGAGGCAGGTTGTTCCACTGATTAATTGTTCTTTCTCTCTTTGATCAGTTTCCATCCATTGCTTCTATTCTATTCTATTCTATTCTATTCTATTCTATTCTATTCTATTCTATTCTAGTCTAGTCTAGTCTAGTCTATTCTACACGTCTCCTATGACGTAAAAACATCTGACATTTCTTAACTTGGTAGATCCCTTATCTTTCTCGCTGTTTGAGATCTTTTCCCCCAATAAGTAGATCTTTTGTGGTCCCATGGAGTGATCTGTTCTTTCCCCCAATCCAGTTCCAGAATCCAGTTCCAGTCTGGGGCTCATCATCGGTGTTAGTGTGGCTGGCGTTATCTTCGTGTGTGCAATTTCTGGGATCTTGGCATTTCTCAGTAAGTATCCTTTTCTGGGTGATTGAAAGATGGATCTATTTCTCCCATGTGTCTCCCTTTGGGGAGCTAGCTACCTTGTTTGCTTACTTGCTGCTTGCTTGTTTATTTATCCATTTATTTATTACCTGTCTTTATTATTTTCACAAATAACTCAGGGCTGTAAACATACCCAACACACCTTCCTCCTATTTTTTTCTCCACAACAATAACCCTGTGAGGTGGTTATACAACTGGCCCAAGGTCACCTAGCTGGCTTTCGTGGCTAAGGCAGGACCTGATCTCAAGCATGGTCTTCCGCTTTCTAGCCCAGTGCCCTAACCACTAGACCAAACTGTTTCTCTTCTTTTTCTGGGCTTCCTTTTTCCCTGTTTTCCCAGCTGACTTAAGGAGCATCTGAGATCTCAGCTTCTTGCTGGGATTCCACTCTCAGTTCAGCTGACAGTCCTGTCTTCTTCTGAGTCGGGAAGAGGCATTCCAGTTCTATCCCTCTCAAAGGCTTTGTTCAAAGAGAAGGGCTTCAATGAAAATCTTCCTCCCCTCCCAGCTGCTGCTTCTGCTTGCTGCTTTCTCCATTTCCCTTTGCTCCTGGGGAATGATCCATTGATCATTGATAATCAGGTGATCCTGTCAGGGAATTGCGCAGCAGCTGACACAAACTTGTAGGTTTATATAAATAAATATATTTAACATCTCTATGTATACAGCAGACTAGATAGTCAGGCAAACAGGAGCATCTTGAGGTAAACAGCAGAGCCCAGAAGGCACACAGAAGAAAAAAGGCGGGAAAAAGGGACACTCCCCTTCCACCGCACCCACAACAACCAATCACAGTGCAGTGTTCCTCAGGCAGGAGCCAGCACACTCAAACCAATCAGTACCTAGTTAAAAACAAATATACATGACGCCTAAAGAAATGGCAAGTCGAAATGAACAGGCACATAGCTTCCAAAGTTTCATTCTTGACATATCGCCTCCCCAAAATCTGGAAATACATAAAAGCAAATATACATGCATATAGACATGGACTAGGAATTAAAACCCCCAATCCATGTCTATATGTATGTATATTTGTTTTATTGGTTTAATTCTATGAATTGGTGTCTGGGAACCTCAAAGTTAATTTTGCTTTGACATTACCATGCCGTGTATAAACAGTAAGATTTTCAGAAACAGAGTGAATCTGATGATTTATTTGGATCCTCAAGCTGGATGTTGAAAACAACCCCTGTGTATTTGGGCTCACTGCACAACCCCACTGCTCCAGCTACTAAATTTGAATATCTTAACACGATCCATTTGTATCAAAGCCAGGATCCTGGGATTCTCTGCCCTAAGAGAGGGACTGATTTGATCCTATTTGGAAGGCCTGTTGCCGTGTGAGGTTGGCATGCTTTGATTCCTGATGTGTCGGCAATGTCTTTTGGTTGGATCCAGAAAGGGTACCGTTTCTGTTCCTGCTCCTCCTTTTGGAAACAGGGCAATAACCTCCCCTCCCTGAGATTTGGTTAGTCCCAAATAGAGATGGGAAGGCCTGGAAAAAAAAACCCAGAAAAAATGGAGAAAAACAGGGGGGGGGGTGTCTGTTTTTTTTTTCTTTTTTTCCCCAAAGCCATTTGTAAAAAAACTGACAAACTGTTTTCCTCCCAATGTTTCTGTTTTTTTTCCAGGCCTTCCTATCAGTCTTCTTTCTGGAGAACATTAAAGTCCTATTCCCCCCCCCCCCAGATCTTAGAAACCCTTTTTCAGATTAACACATTTTGTTAAAAGGCACCAGCTTTTGCAATATGCATCTTTTGAAGTGAGGTCATGAAAGTTTACGCCTTCCCATCGTTGACTGCCTTCCCCTGAGCTTTTCTCCTAACATCTCCTCTTTTTGCTCTCTCTTTCTGCAATCTAGGATTCAGGAGAGAGGATGATCCCAGGAATGACCCTTCTCGTGAGTAGAATTATTAGCAAATATTTTTGTGTTTTGCATGCGAGAATCAAAGTCCAGGCTGTGAAATGTATCTGAGAGCAAATGCAAGCAAAGATGTCGGTAAGAATGACGGGCGGGTAGGATTGGGGAACAGTCCAGGTTCAAAATTTTCTCAGCCTGCTATAAAAATATTATGGGCTGCCTGGAGCCCTTCAGGTAGGTTTGTCCGTTTAAATTTTGTATCCCATCTTTATTATTTTATTTTATTACTGTCAAGGTTCTGACTGACGAACCCAACCAAGCAAACACCTTCGAGAAATTCCAATCTCTTAATGTAAAACTTTATTGAGTACATCATTTCGGCACACATGAAAGCAAAACCAGCTCTGGCAAGATCCCTCTCAAACCGATATAGGAAAAGCATGGAATTCTCCCTCCTCCCTCTGGGTCAGGTCACGTAGGCCAATTAAGTAGAAAAATATTGTTATGAGAAAGTGTCTCTGGATCTGTCAAACACCTGGTGCAATGTCCTTGAGTCTCACGGTCTAGCTTCTGAATCTTTGATGACTGCATTCCAACCCTTCCTTTCTCCCCCCCTCCCGGAGTTCATTGGCACCTGAAAAGCAATAATTATCACACCAGTAAAATCATGCTTCGAAACTTGACAATTACTTTGCATTTATTTATAAGTAACTCCTTGTGGGGAGCAGACATAGTATTCTTCTTCCTCCTGTTTTCTCCACAACAACAATCCTGTTAGGTGGGGTGGGTTGAAAGAGAGAGTGACTAGTCCCAGCAGGCTTTCATGCCTAAGGCGGGACTAGAATTCACCTTTTCCTGGTGATCGGCTGAAATTCATCCAGCCTGTTTTCGTATGTAAGGCTGGACTAGAACTCACTGTCTCCTAGTGTCTAACCTGGTGCCTTCACTACTAGACCAAGCTGGTTATTTACCGGCGCCCCTCCAATCAGCTTCTCTGCTGTGACTACTTGGCTCCAATTCTGTCTTTTTGGACCCTCAGCTTTGAAGTAGGAGAGATGAGGGAAGGAGTCGGGAGCAACTTTGACCCCAGAAATGGAGGTTCTCCCTGAGAAAGGATGGGGTGAGGGGGGGAGGAGATGTGGAAGGAGAAGGGGGGAGATGGCTGGGCTGGAGGGAAAATCCTTCATGGTGGTGGTACTTAGGGATGGAGGAGAAGAGAAAAAGAGAAGTCTAGAAGAGAGATGAAGAATATATCCAGGAATTCATCTCCTCAGGGAGCTGACCCATCAACAGGGAGCGGGAAGCTTCCCATTATACAACTAGATGGGAACTTCCCTGTTTTTCTCCCTTTTGCAGCAAAACAGCTGCCAGTTCTGACCAGGTTGAACTGAATGCTGGCGCTGGAGAAGGAGAGGAGTTTCTCTCCCACAATCAGGGATTCCTGCAGCCTCTTCTGGGAGGGGGAGAGCAGTCCCCAGATTGCTCAAGACCTCATTTTGGAAGCCTTAAGAAGGAACAGACGATTGTGGTGTTGGCTGCTGCTCCTGTTCCGGTCTCCTGTGAATTGCAATTAAATAAATTTGAGGGCACCGAATCAAGTTCAGTTCCTGATGACTGTAGAGTTAAAAAAGGCTTCTCAATCTCCTTAACTTTGGTCATTTCTGCCTTCTCATCTTTTTTTATAGGTAGAGCTCCACTTATGCCCAGTTGCTCAGGAACCATTTGAAGTTACAACGGACCTCCTCAGAGGTACTTACAACCAGCTTCCAAAATATTAAGGGGGCCCATCTTCCCCACCCCCACCTCTCCATAGCACTTATGGCTGTTTGCAGCTTCCTGCAGCCACATGACCGTGTTTTCCTAAAGGTGCTTTTTCCCGAGGCTTTCTTGTTTTTCTTTGAAGATGTTTTGCTTTTCATCCAAGAAGCTTCTTCCGTCTGACTGGATGGTGGGAACTGGGAGGATTTACACTCCTTGCAAACAGCTGGTTATTTGCCTTCTTTTAGAGCAGTGGTTCTCAACCTGTGGGTCGGGACCCCATTTGGGGTCAAACGACCATTTCACAGGGGTCGCCAAACAACGCAGTCTGCCATTTTTTCCCCCTTTTCCTTAGCTGTGCTACTCCCTTTTATTCTATTGGCTTTTGAAAGCAAATAGAATAAACTCTCTTGAATAGAGTCTAATTCTATTGGCTTTCAAAAGCCAATAGGAATTGTCCAGGCTGTCTCTGCCCTGCTGAGCCCGCCAAAAGTCCCATTCTGCAAATGGTGCTGCAAGTTGTCTGCAGTGAAGGCAAGCTATCTGGAAGTTTCCACCCCTCCCTGCTGAGCAACTACTAAAAATGTAAGTAAAAGAGGGCCAGGGGTGGGAGGTGGGAGGCCGGCGGGCGCAGGGACGGTGGCTGGCACGCATAGGGCCCGGCGGGTGCCTTACCTCCCTTGGGCTGGGCCAGCTGGTGGCCCAGCCGGTGATCGGCCTGCGCCATCTCTGCTGCTTGCCAGCTACGCCTCGGCTGGCGCAGGGGCAGCACCACGCATGCGTGGCGCTCCCGGGCAGGGAAAGTCCTCAACTTACGACCGGTTGGGTAGTCCTCAACGTACGACCGGTTGGGGGTTGCAGCATTAAAAAGGTTGAGAACCACTATTTTAGAGAGTCGTTGAGGCCACTTGGAAGAATGCAAATGACCAGCTGTCTGCAAGGAATAAAAATCCTTCCATTCCCCACCATCTGATCAGAGCTGAAGAAGCTTCTTGGGTGAGAAGTGAAACATCTTTAAAGAAAAACAAGAAAGTCCAGTTGCCTCCTGGAAAAACAATTTTAGAATAACCATGACCTGGATGACTGAGAATCTCCATAGTCATGACCACATTTTGTGATGTTTTTGTCAAAAACCTGCAGTTTTCCACAAAACCAGCCCATGGTGAACAATTGACTGCCTCAAAAAAAAGTTGTAAAATTGTGTTGGTCACATGGGTGACTTGTTTTATGACCACCGTGACTTAGAAGCATAATGGGCAGGCTCCATTATGGTCATTAGTTGGAAACTCCCTCTACCTCCCTCCCCCTTGTCAAGCCAAAACATTTTATTTTGAGGGGTCCTTGATGTTCTCTGAGCTTGCTGTCAGCAAACGAGACTCCTTACTAGCACTGATGATGTTACCTAGTTAGGTAATGAAACGTCTGCAAGAAAACAAGCAAGCTCAGAGAGCACCAAGGACCTTCTCAAAACAATGTTTCTCAACCTTAGTAACTTTAAGATGTGTGGACTTCATCCCCCAGAATTCCCAAGCCAGAGTTACAAATACATTTCAACACTGAGCTACAAATATATTCCTTTACCGGTACATTTTATTTGATTCCACCACCTAAATAAAACCCATATTAGTTTGAGCTTTGGGGGCAACTGATCCCAAGAAGAAAGTCAAGGTCAGTTCTGGTTAGTCAGAATCACACTCCAGCTTGAAGTCAGCCACCAGGATAGATCTTGGCCTCCTGGTTTGTCCTCATCCAGGAACAAAAGTAGATGGTTTTTGTCATTGCAGGTCTGTCACTTTGCTGTCCTTCTGCAGTGTTGAACTGATCATTGTTTGTCCTATGTTTTCTCTGCAGTCTGAAACGATGCTGTCAATTGAGATGGGAGCACAGGAAACATTCCCATGTGGCTCTTTGTTCATGTCAAGATGTCAACTTCCTGCCTCTGGCTGAGCTATTCGGACTGGAATTGAATTGATGAAGTGTTTGCAAATGTATTTGGATGTTTGTAAGCTTTTTAACTGCTCGGATATTTAGCAAGTAGCAAAATGTATGCTGAGTTCAACACAGTGTGATAAACAAAACAAGGCTATCGAAACAAGATGGCTGTATTCACAAAGTTGTTATGGGAGAAGAAGTGAATATATGGTTTAAGGTGAAGGCCTGCTTGATACAGCAAGCTAAGATGAACCGCTTTAGAATAGAATAGAGCTGGAAGGGACCTTGGAGGTCTTCTAGTACAGGGCTTTTCAACCGGTGGTACACGTACCATCTGTGGTACTTTGCCACATTGCAGGTGGTACACAAATGCTAGCCAAGTGTAGCAGGGGAGGGGAATGAGCCTAAGCGAGCCGAGCAGCTGCATGACTGTCTGGGCTCGGCAGAAGCCCCAAGAGCCGGCAGGGCTCCAGCTGATTGGCTCCAGCTGATTGATGCTTCCGGAAGCAGCTCGGAGCTGGAGGTAAACTGAAGAAAAAGGGGGAGGAGGAGAGGAGAGTGTTGGAATACTCATGAACAGGAAGAGTCATGTGGTAACTTAGTCAGCCAATGGGATGAAAGTGCTACTGAGTCTGTGCAAAAAGAGTATTGAGTTAGGAGCTGGATTTCCAGTCTCAAGGTTTGTCTCTGGTCTGTCTCTGTAAGAAGTCTTCATTAAGATATGTTGCTGTAAAGAAGAATGGTATTGTAAATATTTTTATACAAATATAAAGTTATTTGAATCAGCTAAATGCAATCAACTGTGAGAGCTTCTGATTTATTTTTTACCAATAGAGAAATTAAAATTCTCTAACAGGTTATAGGCCCAGAGCTTACTAAGGACTGCATTGTAATTTAAAGCTGGAAAAAATTGCCTGTGTTTAGAACAGTGGTTCTCAACCTTTTTATACCGGCGACCCCGGTCATAAGCACGCGGCGCGCATCCGCGGCACGGCGCACATCCGCGGCGCGGCGCGCATCCGCGGCGCGCATGTGCAGTGCCGCCCCCTGCGCTGGCTGAGGCATAGCCGGCAAGGGGCAGCGGCAGGCAGGCCCGGATGCTCCCGGGCGGCCGTGGCAGCGGCGGCGCAGGGCGACCACCAGCTGGGCCACCAGTGGCCCAGCCCAAGGCAGGTAAGGCACCTGCCGGGCCCCACGCATGCCAGCAACCCTCCCTGCACCCACCGGCCTCCCACCTCCCACCCCCGGCCCTCTTTTACTTACTTTTTAGTTGCTCAACAGGGAGGGAAGCTCTGCAGACTGTTCCCCTTGCAGCACCGTTTGCAGACTGGGACTTTTGGCGGGCTCAGCAGGGCAGAGACAGCCCTGGACAATTATGAATGGGAAGGTTTTAGAAAAGTTTAAAATTTTCTATTCAGCAACAGGCTCACTGAGCATGTGCAAGAAAACATGAGTACGTGCCTAAAACTAAGTAGAGAATGTCCACATGTAGAGAACAAAAGAATACCCATATATGGTAAGGTAGGAGGTAAGGTAGGATAATTGTGTCGTCTGATAGGTTTGTGACCTGCCACGTCAGGAATAGCTGACGTAGGTATAGGAGGAGATAGGGAGGGATATAACTGCTGTTACGCTTCTGTAGGAGGTGTGGCTCTTCCCTGTAACTCCTGTGAGTGCATGGTTGAGTTCCACCACGCTTTGCAAACCGTTTCCTTTTACTAAACTCAACTTTGATAATAAAAGAAACTTTATTCTACTACTCCGAACCTCGTCTCTGAATTTCTTTCCAGGAATTCTACAAACAAATTGGGGGCTCGACCGGGATCCAATCTGCGCTGGGACTCTGAGGGGTCCTCCTTAGGTGCACCCCTTTCCTTTTGAAAGGAGGGGAACCACCCAGAGGACTGCGAAGCTCTTGGAAACCCGTAAAATTTCAATAAAGACGAGTATTAGGAGAAGGGTGAATAAAGTGCGGAACAGCCTGAAGACAGACCGGGTAACATCTGCGCGCAGACCCTGGTGAGTACTGGTTTGAAAACACCAGAACACAAGAGTCCAGGGCGGTCGGGATAGAGTGTGTGGATGTGAGAACTGGCAACGGGGCCGGGTGGAAGTCCTTTTGAGGGACCTCGGGGAGGTCTGCAGGACGGAGTGAGTGAAGGGGATATTATTGAATATCCGGAGACGGTGACGTGTGGAACTGAGAAGGAGTTGCTGGGAGGGACATAGGCACACATACTCAAGATAGGCTGAGCACCCATAAAAGAAATGGGGGGAAATACAGGGTCGACCAATTCAGGGACAAAGTGTGTTAAAAGGATCCGTAAAAACCCCAAACTTAAAATCGACCCGAATGGCCCTTTGGGCAAAATATTGGCTGGATGGGGATCCCCGCCCTATAACCGGGAGATTTTGAGGTTGGGGTTGAATAAAGAAGATATGGTCAATTTATGTTGTTTTGTTTGGTGGGAGGACGATAATGTGGAGTGGCCAAGGAATGGCTCCACAGATTATTTTCAGTGTCACAATTTATATAACTATGTGAAGAAAAAGAAATGTAAGAGTTTAGATAATGAATTAGATTATGCGCTAATTTGGGTGCCAGATCTTTGGAACCCAACTGAGCACATTCTCGTGACAAAAACAGATGAGGAAGAAGAAGAACAAGAAAAGGGGAGGGATCTCTTAAAGAGTATTCCACCCCCTTATAATCCTAATCATATCCAAAACCCTCCTCATCCAGTAAATGTATTAACACCACCATTATATCCAGAATCATCAGGGGGAGTGAGCCAGTTAACCCCAGAACAATGGTCAAGTCCCTCTATGCCTGTTTTGAGTCCAGAAAGTCGGGATCCATATCGGACCCCCCAATACCCTACACCACCCATTCCTGTATTAACACCCCATTTCTCTTCTGAAATAGGGAATAAGGGTGAGGAAGTGAAAAAGAATTTGGCAGCAGAGTTGGAAGAGAGAGAGAAAGTTCGGCAGTTTCCCCTGAGGGAAACTCCAAATGGAGTCAATGCTCAGGGAGCCCCGATAATAACATATGTTCAAGAACCACTTAAGGCTTCAGAAGTAAGGGCCTTTAAGAAAGAGATGAAAAGTTTTATAGAAGATCCTCTGGGGGCTAGTGATCAATTGGATTCTTTGTTAGGCCCTAATATTTACACTTGGGATGAAATACAAAATATAATGGGAATTTTATTCAGCCCAGAAGAAAGAAATTTAATTAGAGTAGCTGCTATGGCGGTATGGGAAAGAGAGAATCCAATAGTAGATGGTGGGAATCAGGATGCGGGGGCTGTTAAATATCCTTTGGTGAGACCAGATTGGAATAATAACGAGGAAAGAGGAAGGAGAAATATGCAGGATTTAAGATCAATAATAATAAAAGGGATGAAAGAGGCTATTCCTAAAACACAGAATATGGCACGTGCAATAAATATAGAACAAGGAAAAGAGGAAGCTCCCGCCACCTTTTTGCAGCGTCTTAAAGACGGACTGCGGAAGTACGCTGGGGCGGATCCTGACGATGCCTTAAATGTCCAACTTGTTAAGATTCAGTTTGTGACTAAGGCGTGGCCAGACATCGCCAAGAAATTGCAGAAGAGGGAGAATTGGACTGCAGAATCTCTGGAAGTATTGTTAAGAGAAGCCCAGAAGATATATGTGAATAGAGAGGAAGAGAAAGTGAAAAGAGATGGTCAAAGGACAAGCAGGATGATGGCGATTGCGGTGAAGGAAGTGATGCAAGTGCAGCCAGAGAGAGGAAGAGGGCGAGGCTGGGTGCCACGAGGGAGAGGAAGAGGAAGTGTCGAGTTTAGAGGAAGACCAGGAATGAGAAGCAGGGGCGGAATGACCAGAGGAAGAATGGTAAGAGAGAGAGGAACTTGCTTTCACTGCGGGAAGATGGGACATTTCAAAAGAGAATGCCCAACTCTGGCCTCAGAAGAGCAAATCAATAGGATGATGGAAGAGGATGAAGACATCTACTAGGGAAGTCAGGGGCCCCTGATTAGGAGTTCCCGCCGGGAGCCCTTGATAAATTTGGAGGTGGGAACCCAGGAATACACCTTTTTGGTGGATACTGGAGCATCTCGCACTTCTGTGTGTGTGATGCCAAGGGAAGGAAAATTTGACAAACAGACAAAAATTAAAGTAAGTGGGGTAAAAGGGGAGGCTTTTGATGTAAAACAATTGGAACCAATAAAAATAAAATATGGGGTAAATGAAATTCGGACCCTGAAGTTGTTATATGTACCTGAAGCAGGAATTAATATTATGGGAAGAGATTTGATGTCTGCACTGGGGCTTACAATAAGTTTTGATAAAAACGAAACAGCATATGTTCTAACAGAAGAGAAGGAACAGAAAATTGACCCCTTAGTTTGGGTACAACCAGGCAATAGAGGTGGATTGGAAATAGAGCCTCTGAAAATAAAACTGAAGCCCCAAAGTGAGGTAGTAAGCCAAAAACAATATAACATTTCAATAGAGGGAAGAAAAGGTCTTCAACCAGTAATAGACCAGTTAGTGAAGGATGGGTTATTGGAGGGAACTATGTCACCCTATAATACCCCCATCCTACCTGTGAGAAAACCTGATGGTACTTACAGAATGGTACAGGATTTGAGGCTCTTGAACCTGATAGTAGAGACCAGACATCCAGTGGTTCCAAACCCTTATACCATTCTGAGTAAAATACCTGTAGAACACAAATGGTTTAGTGTGATAGATTTGAAGGATGCCTTTTGGTCTTGTCCTTTGGACAAAGACAGTAGAGCATTATTCGCATTTGAATGGGAGAATCCTTTCACTGGAAGAAAACAACAATACCAGTGGACTGTATTACCCCAAGGATTTACAGAATCCCCAAATTTGTTTGGACAGGTGTTGGAGCAAACTTTGGAGAAATTCAAATTGCCAAAAGGCGTAAAAATGATTCAGTATGTAGATGATTTATTAATATCAGGCAAAAAGAAAACAGACACTGAGGAGGGAACAATTGCCTTGCTAAACTTTCTAGCCCAACAAGGCCTGAGAGTGAGCAAGGGAAAACTTCAATTTGTGGAATAGGAAGTAAAGTATTTAGGACATTTGATCAGTCAAGGTTCTAGAAGAATCAGTGCTGAAAGAATTCAAGGGATTGTGGAACAATCGAGACCCAAAACGCAAAAAGAATTAAGGAAATTCTTAGGATTAATTAGATATTGTAGATTGTGGATAGAAGATTATGCCAAATGGACAAAGAAGTTATATGAACAATTGATCCAAACAAAACCATTCAAAATTGGGTGGACTAAGGAACTTGATGAAGACTTCCAAAAACTAAAACACCTGTTGGTTAGTGCTCCTGTTCTTAGTCTTCCCAATTTAGATAAGCCCTTCCACCTCTTTGTTTCAGTAGAAGGAGGAGTGGCTCTAGGAATTTTGACGCAAAATTGGGCGGGGCAAAAGAAGCCGGTGGCATATTTGTCAGAAAACCTCGACTCAGTGGCCCAGGGATGGCCTACTTGTATTCAAGCAATAGCAGCAGTGGCCTTGTTGGTGAAAAAGAGTGAGAAAATCACAATGGGAGGGGCACTAATTGTTAGTAGTCCTCATCAAGTAAGAACTCTACTGAAACAAAAGGCAGGGAGATGGCTAACTGACTCAAGGTTGTTGAAATATGAAGGGATGCTGTTAGATCATGCTGACCTAGTTCTGACCACTGATTCAGCCTTGAATCCGGCACAATTCCTAAATAAAACTAGCTTATTTGAAAATGATGAAATTGAACATTGGTGTAGTGAAATAGTGGACTTAGAAATGAAGATCAGACCAGACCTGCAAGATATTCCCCTAACAGAAGGGGAAAGATGGTATATTGATGGTTCTTCACGAGTAGTAGAGGGAAAAAGACAAAATGGATATGCCATCATACAAGAAGGAACGTGGGCCCTTTTGGAGGGGGGTAGATTGCCAAATCATAGGTCTGCACAGGCAGCCGAATTATATGCTCTAAAAAGAGCTTTAATATTGGGAGAGAAATTGAATTTAACAATTTACACCGACTCTAAGTATGCCTTTGGAGTGGTGCAAACCTTTGGAAAAATTTGGAAAGAAAGAGGGTATGTAACAAGTCAGGGGAAAGATCTGGTACACCAACAACTAGTGGAGGAGGTGTTATTGGCCCTTGTATTGCCACATAGAATTGCTGTAGTACATTTGAGAGCACATCAAAAAGGGGATGAAATTGAGAAAAAGGGGAATAGATTGGCAGATCAAGAAGCTAAAGAGGCTGGCATGAGTGAAATTATTGAACAAATCAAGTTCATGATTTCTCATGTAGCTAAAATAAAAGAAATCCCAACTTTTAATCAAAAGGAAGAAGACAAAATTAAGCAGATTGGAGGAATCAAGGATGAAGAAGGAAAGTGGTGGTTACCAGATGGAAGACAAATTCTTAATTATCCCCTCATGAGACAAATCTTTGAAAGACTGCATGAGGGGAGTCATTGGGGAACTCAAGCTTTAATTGATGAAGTGTTAAAAAGGTATGCAGGAGTGAAGGTTTACACTGCAGCGCAACAAGTAACCCAAAAATGTATAATTTGTCAAAGAGTAAATAGAAACCAATTGAGAGAAAAACAAAAGGGAGGAAGGCCTTTGGCCCTCTACCCTTTCCAAAACATACAAATAGATTTCACTGAAATGCCACAAGTGGGACGGTATAAATATTTGTTGGTAATTGTAGATCACCTAACGGGGTGGGTGGAAGCTTACCCTTGTTTTGATGAAACCACTAGAACTGTGAGCAGTTTGTTATTAGAACACGTTATACCAAGATATGGGATTGTTCAAAGAATTGATAGTGATCAGGGAAAACATTTCACCGGAAAAATCACTCAAGGGATAGCTAATGTGTTGGGAATAAAATGGGATTTGCACAGCCCATGGCGCCCGCCCTCTAGTGGAAAAGTGGAAAATATGAATGGAAAGATTAAAACTATGTTAACGAAATTATATTTGGAAACAGGAATGAATTGGATGAAAACTTTGCCTATAGCCCTGTTTAGAATAAGAACACAACCTAGGAGGGATGTTGGGATTTCACCTTATGAGATGTTATTTGGCATGCCACTAAGAAATGCTGGTATACAAATGGGGAATCTACCTAGTAAAGATAAGGGACTGATTCAATACTTGCAAATACTGTCCCAGACTTTTGATTCTTTCAGAAAAACTGGCTATTTGATACAAACTCCTCCTCTAAGCTTCAAAGTCCACTCCATAGAAGTCGGAGACCAAGTGTGGATAAAGACGTGGAAAGATGATTCCCTCAAACCGAAGTGGGATGGACCGTTCTTGGTGTTATTGACCACAGACACTGCCATTCGAACACAAGAAAAGGGTTGGACTCATTATACCCGAGTAAAGAAGGCTAATCTTGAGGAGTCGGAAACATGGAAAGCATTTCAAAAAGAACCATTGAAACTGGTGTTAAAAAGACAATGACTTATATCCTTTTGAATATAACAATAGTGGCGATTGGGGGAGAATTATGGATTGAGCCGCCTAGAATCTTTGAACCTAATGGAACTTGGACACAAATTCGGTGTTATAATGACAAAGAGAGTGAACACTGTCCCATGAATTGGATCTTTGAACCCAAAATTTGGTGGTGTGAATCTAAGTTGCAACCAAACTGGCAGCAAGTAGGTCAGGAGAAAAGCTGGGTAACGCAAAATAAAGGGGGTAAGTGTCAAAATACTCTATATTTACAAGTAACCAGGGAGACTATAGGTAAATATACCTGTACCATGTGGGAAGGGAAAACTTATTTGACCAGTCACTCTTTAGTGGCTTCTCCAGACTCCTTTGAATTTCCTCCTATTCCCTTGTGGATATGGACAGCTTCGGCTATTAGGAGACACTTTCTGCGGAGAGAAAAGAGAGCAACTAGTACTATTATCTGTCTAAAAGGTGGGGGACATCAAAAGGGAGAGTTCCAATACTGGAAAACTACTCAATATGGATGTAATCTGACTCTGGAAGTAACACCAAGGCAAACCCAGAGAGATCCAGCTTGGACTTGTAAAAATCAAAGTAGAGAGTGGATGAGTGGAATTACCCAGATGTGTGAAAATGCAACCAGGGGAGACCCAAGGTGCCATTGGATAGGGAAGGCCTTGTGGTACAGTGGTTGTGGCACAGAAGGGGAAAGCACTGATTATCTCTACTTTCTATGTAACAATACTAGGAGTCAGTATTTACAACCTGAATGGGAAGGGCTGTGTGAAGTATTATGGGAAGAACTTGTTCAGACTCATCAGCCTGTCCATTCCTTATCCCCTCCTGTTAGAAAGATGAGAACTACTGTTACTACAAAACAGACCACAACGAAGTTCGGACCCTGCCAAGAGTGCACAGAATGTATTAAAAAGACTAAGCAAGGGAATAGAGTTACTAGTACCTTATTATATCACACTCTAAGACCAGAGTGTAATGCTACTAAAGTGCAACCTTGTGTGTGTAATCAAACTCAATATTTTAGGTGTTATACAGCCCAAGGGATGCAGTGCTATGAACCAAAAGCAGTAGGTCCAATTACTGCTAACATTTATGTATATGGATATAAAGGGGGAGTTACTGGAACAGAAGGGTTATTTGCTATAGCCCAAACTAAGGGAGGATACGTTGCCCACAATACCACAAGAGGAAATACCAAGCTGTCTGTGTGTTTTGACACTTGTAAAGCTATAAGGATAGGACAAGGACATGATAATAGACATGGAATGAAGTGTGGTAACTTTGAGTGGGAAAAAGATTATATGAGGGAAGAAAAATATTTATTCCAAGTTGCTATGCCCGCTGCGAATACAGGCCAGGTGGCTTTTGCTCCAAGTCACACTTATTGGTATACCACTAAGACCCCTTGGGAATGGAGGAAAGGACCCCAGGGGTTCAACTTGTCTATGGCCTCAGTATCAACAGATTGTAAGCCAGAACAGTGTACACGGATTTGCTTACAAATCAAGGCATCTGAAACCCCCTCTACTAATTTTTATTATTTTGGTATTGGTATAAGTGGAAGAGGAAGAGATCCATATGGGTATATTATAGTAAAAGTGAGTTCAACAAAGTTAACTTCAGAGCCAGTAAAAGTATATTGGGAATATCAGGAAGAGATTGCAAAATTTAATAGTCTCCCTGTTCCACCAAAGGCTAAAAATATGTTTATCGCTTTAGCCCAAGAGGTTGCTCAGAAGTTAATGCTGAAAAATTGCTTCGTGTGTGGGGGAACCAATATGGGAGATGAATGGCCATGGCATGCTAGAGAAGCTAATTATACTGAAATTGAGAAATGGAAAGGAAATTTCACTTACCAGAACACTTATAATGAAACTTGGAGGATGTCCATTAACCTGGTGGGCAATATATGTTACTCGAGGAGTAACCATAGTGGGAGAACTAAACCTATGGGGTTCATGCGCTGTTTGAATACCTGGGAAAACAATACTTGGATATCACAAATGAATCAAAGTGTCCCTAACAACTCTTTATCTTTAATTCCCGAGCTTGCCTTCCTAAAAGATCCTGAAAACGATACCCTCCTCTGGACCACTCCTGATGGGTTATATTGGATCTGCGGAGCATTTGCATATAATATTCTCCCTGCTGGATGGTTTGGGTCTTGTATTCTGGGTGCTATACAACCCTCTTTCTTCCTCTTGCCATTACAAAGAAGACAATTATTGGGTGTCCCTGCCTATGAACATGTGGGAAACCTGGTAAGGCGGTCTGTGGCTAAAGTGGGAGAAGGGTTAAAAATTGGGAATTGGAAAGATGATGAATGGCCACCCGAATGAATAATTGCTTATTATGATCCAGCTACTTGGGCCCAAGATGGAAGTTGGGGGTATAGGACCCCAATTTATATGTTAAACAGAATTATCCGATTACAAGCAGTAGTAGAAATTATAACCAATAGAACAGCTGAGGCTTTAACTAAGTTGGCTAAAGAAAGTGTTTTGTCCAGAACATATATTATGCAAAACCGCTTGGCTTTAGATTATTTGTTGGCTAAGGAAGGAGGTGTCTGTGGAAAATTTAATTTAACAAATTGCTGTATACAAATTGACGATTCAGGCATGGTAATTAACCAGATAACGAAAGACATGGTTAGGATTGCACATGTACCTGTACAAACTTGGACAGGGATATTGGATGATGAAGGGTTCTTGGGAGGAATATTCAGAAATTGGAAACAGGCTCTGTTTATGGTATGTATTATATTCATTGGGATGATGATGTTACCTTGTCTGATTCCAGTAATAAAGAACCTAGTGAACAGTTCAGTCCACGGTATATTACAAGCCCAACAAAATGCTAAGTCCATAATGGTATTAAAAGAAATTGGGGACCAAATCCAGTTGTTGGAAAGTATGAATACTTTACATCCAATGAAAACTACCAAAGAAGAAACTAGTAGGTTAAATGAAATAAAAGAAAATATTAAACTAGTGACCAAATAAGAAATGGGGGAATTGAATGGGAAGGTTTTAGAAAAGTTTAAAATTTTCTATTCAGCAACAGGCTCACTGAGCATGTGCAAGAAAACATGAGTACGTGCCTAAAACTAAGTAGAGAATGTCCACATGTAGAGAACAAAAGAATACCCATATATGGTAAGGTAGGAGGTAAGGTAGGATAATTGTGTCGTCTGATAGGTTTGTGACCTGCCACGTCAGGAATAGCTGACGTAGGTATAGGAGGAGATAGGGAGGGGTATAACTGCTGTTACGCTTCTGTAGGAGGTGTGGCTCTTCCCTGTAACTCCTGTGAGTGCATGGTTGAGTTGCACCACGCTTTGCAAACCGTTTCCTTTTACTAAACTCAACTTTGATAATAAAAGAAACTTTATTCTACTACTCCGAACCTCGTCTCTGAATTTCTTTCAAGGAATTCTACAAACAATTCCTATTGGCTTTTGAAAGCCAATAGAATTAGACTCTGTTCAAGAGAGTCTATTCTATTGGCTTTCTAAAGCCAATAGAATAAGGGAGTAGCACAGCTAAGGAAAAGGGGGGAAAAATGGCGGATCGCATTGTTTGGCGACCCCTGTGAAATGGTCGTTTGCCCCCAAATGGAGTCGCGACCCACAGGTTGATAACCGTTGGTTTAGAAAGTTTAAGAACAAGGCAGAATTAGCAAAATGGCTGCAATGGAATTTTAAAAAAGCTGTGTGCCTCGTTTGGGCCAGAAGAATTACATTGTGTGGGCTGCAAAAATGGAATGTTTGTTGAAAGCAAAAGAGCTGTGGTATATTGTTGAAAATCCACCACAAGTGTTTGCAGCAGCAGATCAGAAAAGCCATGATCAAGCTATGGCTTATCTCATCTTGAATTTAGATGATGCACAATTTCTAAATGTTGCAAATTTAAAGACTGCAAAGGAGATATGGTTGAAGTTGAGAGCTGTGAACATGAATGTTTCTGCATGCAATATAGTGCAATTATCAAGAAAACTTTACAGGGCCTGTTTGGAACTAGGTGAATCTGTGAAACAGCATTTAAATAAAATGCAAAGTTTGTTTTTGGACTTAGAACAATGTGGGATTAAATTCCCTGAGTCCCAGAAGGTTTTATTGGTGTTGAATAGTTTAGATAAAACCTGGAACACAGTTTCTGCAATATTTGAATGCAAAGAAGAACAAGACTTAAAGTTTGAGGCTTTAAAGGCATGTTTGCTTAATGAGGAGGAAAAACACCATTTTAGAAGCAGCCACGAGGAGGAGAAATTCCTGAGGAGGGGGTCCAGACTGCAAGTCTCCAGAGGAGAAGAAACAAGCAGATCAGACCCAGACCAAATTGCAACAAAGGAGAGATTTTGCAAGCAGAGAGCAAGCAGAGAGCGGGAAAAGACTTGCTACATTTGTGGAGCGAGCACACATTTGCAAAGGAACTGTTTGCAGAGGAACAATTTGCAGAAAAAGACATTTGTGCAAGGAAAAAGGACTGCTTTGCAAAAGGAACATTTTGGTGTTGCAAACGTTTGCAATAGCAACAACAGAGACAAATGGCTAATTGATAGTGGGGCAAGTCAAACAATTGTTAATGACTCTGAATTATTTTGCAGGTTTGTTTCAGTAGCACAAGAAGCTGTGGCTTTGGCAAATGGCCAGAAAGCAAAAGTCATTGGAAAAGGCAATGTAAAAATTCCATATTTGGAATCAAAGTTTACCAATGTGCTTTGTGTACCTGAGATGGAACATAATTTGTTAAGTGTGTCTAATTTAGACAAACAAGGTTTTGAGGTCATTTTTGTAAATGGGAAATGTCTCATCAAAAGGAATTGGAATATTTGTGCAGAAGGCATAAAGGAAGATAATCTTTATGTATTGCAGGGACAAAAGGTTCAATGTTCCCACATATTTAAGAATGTTGCAGAGCATGATTCATGTGTTCATCTTCTACATAGAAGACTTGGCCATGCAAGCTTTAAAGTTTTGCAGCAAATGTAAGATTTTGCAGAAGGGCTAAATTTGAAGGGATGCAAAACATATTTGGACTGTGCAGTATGCAAAGCATCGAAGTCAAAGGCATTCCCAGTTAGTAAATGTAGCACAAGACAAACAAAAAGAGTTCTAGAGCTGGTCCATGCAGATCTGGTGGGACCTATGCAAGCCAGTTTGGGAGGAGCAAAATATGTACTGGTAATTGTTGATGATTATAGCAGGTATTCGTTTTGCTATTTGCTTAGAGCAAAGACAGAGGTGCTACAACAATTCAAACAGTGGGTAAGTTTTGTAAAGAGAAGATACAGACAACAAGTGTGTCAGTTGCAAACTGACAGAGGTACTGAATTTATGTCAACTAAATTCCAACAATGGTTGGGGCAGTTGGGGATAAGACACAGATGTACACAGCAGCAGAGAATGGTGTAGCTGAAAGAAGGAATGGTGTTTTGCAAACAATGAAAGATTCATTATTGGAGGATTCTGGTTTGAGCAGGTCATATTGGGGAGAAGCCATATTGACTGCTAATTATATAGTTAAGAGGTTGTGGAGTTCCTCCATTAATAATACTCCATATGCCATTCTATATGGGAGAAAGCCATCACTGGCACATTTGAGAATTTTTGGAAGTACTGCATGGGTATGTTATGTGCTCCTGGCTACTTTCCTTCATGACCAGAGGCAAGCTCGCCTGACCAATAACCAGCCAAGACACAGTGAAGGCCTTTTGTTTCGTTTATTGCAATAAGCGGGGAGAGAAGCTTTCAAAGCTTGGTTCTCTCCAAAGTTTTAACCCAAAATATCTCCTTCTTTTATTCATCCCTATCACCGGCCGCTACAGCCCTCCTCTTTCCCCATTGGCTGAGGTAGTATGAGGTTACCCTCTTTCTGTCCGCCTATACACATTTCCTGATAACATACTAAATCATATTCACATATACAATAAGAATAGGAAAAAAATATTTTCTTATGGTTATTTTAAACTCAATATATATATTTATGTTTCCACAATAAGCTCTTTTCCTGCTTTTCTATTCATTGTGTCTCTCTTCTTATCTTATTTGGCATGGTTTCCTGTTTTCCTATACTTCCTGGCTAACCATTTCCTTAAAAAAATCTATTTATCTATTTTATGACTTTCCTCTTCCTTTCTCAGACCCAGCTATTTTTGCCTATATGGTTATCTTACTTCCTTAATCTCTTCCTGACTCTCACCATCTGTATTTTTCTTTCTATTCAATTAGTTTCCATTGTCTCTGAAGATTTATCATATTGATGTATATTTATCAGGTACATATTCCAAAAGCAATCAGAAGAAAGGGACAGCAAAAGGCAAGAAAGCTCAGGTTTGTGGGCTATGAGCCAGGGTCAAAAGGATATCGCTTTGGCGATGGAAGTAAAAGAATTATAATTTCAAGGTCTGCTAATTTTGCAGAACAAAATTGGGACAGAATTAATGCAAATTCTGGGTATGTCTCACTTAATGACGGTGATCTGTTTAGTGACAATAACTCATCTAATGATGGAAAAATCATTATTGAAGATGTCGATATTTAGGAAGGAGAGGCTGAACAAGACATGAAACCAGAAAGAATTGAGACACAGGAGCAGTTAATACCACGTAGGTCAGAGCGATGCAATAAAGGAATTCTGCCTGACAGGTATTCTGCCAGCAAGGTAAAGGTTTGCAATGTGTGGTATGAGCCAAGAAGTTATAAAGAAGTGTTGGCATTACCAAAAGCTGAACAAGAAAGATGGAAGGAGGCCATGGATAAAGAGATGAAATCCATGGGAGACCATGAAGTATTTAAATCAGTGACTTTGCCACAGGGAACCAAAGCTGTGGGTTGTAAATGAGTATATAAGAAAAAGGTATTGCCAAATAATGATATACAGTATAAGGCCTGGTTAGTGGCACAAGGTTTTTCACAATTAAAGAATGTGCACTACGATGAAGTATTTGCGCCAACTGTGAAAAGTGAGAGTATAAGATTAGCACTGGCGTTGGCAGCGGCATATAAGCATAAAATCTGGCACTTTGATATCACAACTGCATTCCTCAATTCTGAGTTAGAGGAAGAAGTTTATATGATCCAAGCACCAGGATATGAAATTGCAAAATCTAACATCGTATATAAATTAAACAAGGCTATTTATGGACTGAAGCAGTCAGCCAGAAACTGGAATATCTGTTTAGATACTGCTTTAAAGGATCTTGGATTTAAAAGTTGCAAAGCTGATAACTGTATATATACTGGACAATTACAAGGAGGGAATTGTCTACTGTTATCATTTGTGGATGATCTTTGCTTCATCGCAAAGGATGCATCACAAGTCAAAGAATTTGCTGATAAATTAGGAAAGAAATTTGAATTAAAGAATTTGGGAGAAATAAAAAATTATCTCGGTGTAGAGATACAGAAAAATGAAAAAGGTGGTTATATTCTCAGTCAAAGGAGAAAAATTGAGCAGTTATTGGAGAAATATAATATGAAAGATTGCAATATTGCTCCCACACCCATGAATGCAGATTTTTATAATAGTTTAAGTGCGGACAAAGGTGAAACCTGTGATCAAGAGATATATCACTCAGCAATAGGGAGTTTGTTATATCTATCACAGTGGTCCAGACCAGACATAGCTTGTGCAGTAAGCATTGGATGGGTGTAAAAAGGGTTCTCAGATATTTAAAGGGAACTATAAATTTGGGTCTTCAAATACAGATTACTGAGGAATTGAAATTAAAGTGTTACGTCGATAGTGACTATGCAAATGACATAAACACAAGGAAATCAAATTCTGGGATTATAATATTGTTTGGAGGGACTCTGATTGGATGGAAGTCCAGAAAACAAACAACTGTTGCTATTTCAACAGCGGAAGCAGAGTTTATTGCTTTATCTGAATTGTGTTCTGAAGTAACATGGTATGTACAGTTGTTGCAAGATTTAAATATTAATGTAAAAGAATCTGTAAAGGTATTTGAAGACAATGCTGCCTGTATAAAAATGGCAACTGGTGACAGGGTGAAGAACAGAAGTAAACATGTAGACATTAAGTATTGTAATGTCAGGGAAGCTGTAAAAAGAAAATTGATTAGTTTACATCATTGTTCTTCTGAGGATAATTTGGCAGACATGATGACTAAACCACTGGGTGATGTTCACTATGGAAAATGTGTAAAGTCAATAGGTCTGATGTCTCTTCCTGTCATGAAGGGAGGAGTGTTGGAATATTCATGAACAGGAAGAGTCATGTGGTAACTCAGTCAGCCAATGTGAGGAAAGTGCTACTGAGTCTGTGCAAAAAGAGTATTGAGTTAGGAGCTGGATTTCCAGTCTCAAGGTTTATCTCTGGTCTGTCTCTGTAAGAAGTCTCCATTAAGATATTTTGCTGTAAAGAAGAATGGTATTGTAAATATTTTTATACAAATATAAGTTATTTGAATCAGCTAAATGCAGTCAACTGTGAGAGCTTTTGATTTATTTTTTACCAATAGAGAAATTAAAATTCTCTAATAGAGAGGCTATAAAAGGAGGTGGTTTGGATGGGGGAAGGGAGAAAAAGACAACAGGAAAGGTTTAATCCCTTTAAACAAACGTAATTAGTTGCCTTTTAGAAAGTTTTCTTTGAAGATAAGCAGGCTTAATTTAAATCTAAATTAAAGCTTTCACAGTTGCCTGAGCCTTTCAGTCTAGGATTGCAACATTGTGACATGTGACACCCCTGAGGGACCTTAAAGAGAGAGAGAGAAAATGGAGTTTGTGTTTCTTTATTGCTTTGCACTTGATTCCTGTGTCTTTAAGGGTACAGGGAATGGACTGGGGGGATGCATTCTTATTACACTGTGGAAGAGCTCAGAAGGGAGAGAGCTAAGAAGGGCTGACCAGGTAGCTACAAACATAGCAACTTTAAGACCTATGGACTTCAACTCCCAGAATTCCTCAACCAGCCATGAGGGCTGAGGAATTCTGGGAGTTGAAGTCCACAAGTCATAAAGGGGCCATCTTTCCCCACCCGTTTTAGAGGATAAAGGGGTCATGTCGGTCATCGACTGCAGAATAAACCACTAATGCCTCTGGAGCCTCATTCTTGCCGCTTTTCCCGTTGTCCCTCCTCTGGGACTTCTGATTGTGTGGAGCCGGCAGGGGCACGTCTGAAATATTGAGGGGCACCATCCCCCAAAAAATCAGGAACACTGCTTTCAAAGAAAGCCACTGATAACTGACAAGATTCCTAAGAATCTTAATATGTAGTGATGAAAATGTGATTTGTTTTGAACTGCGTCCTAGCAAAACACTGGATTCGTTCACCTCCCATTCTTTCTCTTTAAATTCACCTTCTAGATCAGGGGTCTTCAAACTCGGCCCTTTTATGACTCATGGACTTCAATTCCCAGAATTCCTCAGGCATGCTGGCAGAGGAATTCTGGGAGTTGAAATCCATGAGTCATAAACAGGGCCGAGTTTGAAGACCCCTGTTCTAGATCAGCAGCTCGCAAGCTTTTGAACACCAGGGACCGGTTCTGCGAAGAGAGGGTTTTCTGCAGACCGGATGGGGCTTCCCCACCCCTCACCCCACCCTGTTGGCCCAGCCCCAGTTCCCCCTTGCTTCCTTCCAACCCTCTTTGGATGACAGTATTATTAGCTATTAAATTTGTAGGATGCCAAGCTGCTCTAGTGCAGGCAGTCCTCGATGTATGATCACACAGAGCCCAAAATTTCCGTTGCTAAGTGAGACAATTGTTCAGTGAATTTTGCCCCATTTTAACAACCCTTCTTGTTACCGTTGTTAAGTGAATCACTGCAGTTGTTAAGTGATTAACAGGGTTGTTAAGTGAATCTGGTTTCCCCATTGCTGGTCATAAAGTTGACCCCGGGACACTGCAACCGTCATAAATATGAGCCAGTTGCCAAGCGCCCAAATTTTGATCATGTGACCATGGGGATGGTGTAACGGTCGTAACTATGAAAACTGTCAGAAGTCACTTTTTTTCAGTTCTGTTGTAACTTTGAATGGTCACCAAAGAAATGTAAGTCAAGGACTGTCTGTATGTTAGAGTCCCAAAGACTAATAAGCTCAGGGCTGACTCAGTATTAAGCAATATTGGAAAGATAAATTTATGGCCCTTTCCCTCAATAGAAGGAAAATCTGACTGGCCATCAACTATGAGCCTATAGATGAAGACTTTGTATGGATAAATGCAAATGAAACACGGGACTTATTTATACAGCTATAAATTAAATTTTAAAATAGCTATGTAAATGTATCAGAAATATATTTGTTTGGAATAATTTTGCCCTAAAGAATGTGATTACAATATTATATTATATTTTTGCCTTTGCAAGTACATATAGAATTGTAATGTGTGAACCTATTTTTTATCTTTTTGTTCCAGCTCTTTTTACTGATATGTTTTTTTCCTTCTCTTCCACAATGTATGTATGCATCACTATTGCTACTGTTTTTGTGTTTTGTTCTTTAAATAAAAAAAGCTATAAAAATAAAAAGTGTGTATGCTAGAGTCAACTCGGTGCTGTTTCAGTTTTAAGTTGTCCCTAAGGTACTTTTTCAAAAGGCAACTGGGCTTTCTTTGTTTTTAGAGTAGAACAGAGTTGGGAGGGACCTTGTGAGGTCTTCTAGTCCAGCCCCCTGCTCAAGCAGAAGAACATATATCATCTCTGACAAGTGACTGTCTAGCCTCTTCTTAAAAACCTCCAGTGATGGAGCGCCCAGGATTTCTGGAGGCAAAGCTGTTCCACTGCTTAATTGTCCTCACTATCAGAAAGTTTCTTCTTAATTCCAGGTTGCTTCTCTCTTTGATCAGCTTCCAACCATTGTTTCTTGTCCTTCCCTCTGGTGCTTTGGTGAATAACGTGACCCCCTCTTCTATGTGGCAGCCCCTCAAATACCAGAATACTACTACCGTGTTTCCCCGAATGTAAGACCAGGTCTTATATTATTTTTACCTCCAAAAGAGGCATTAGGTCTTAGTTTCGGGCTGTGTCTTATACTTTTCGTGACACCTGCCTCACCTCGCCGTGGCGGAACCAACAGCCCCATCCAACAGGAGCCCTCATGGCTGCTGGCCCACTTCTGCTGCAACCGCTCTTGGTAGGAGCCCATGTGGCACATCCCATCGCTGCCACCACAACGAGGTGAGGCTGGTGAAGGGACTGGAGCTGCTCCATGCACCCTGCACTTGCTTCCTTCAGCCCCCCCCCTCCCCCAGTTAGGCCATTCCTTGCTCCCTTTCACTCCCCTGGCGAGCCGGACTGCAATGCTATCCTACGGAGGATGGGCAAGGTAGACCTGGTCCCCCTCCACCGTGTCGGAGTGACAGTGAAAGGTTCTGCTGCCCTCGAAATGCCTCTCTCTAGACGCCGGAGGGCGCTGCTTCTTGTTTTCTCTTTTTGCAGGCTCTGGAAAATCTGGAAAAGGCAGTCCTCCTGATCCCTTTGGCTTAATAAAAAAAAAAAAGCAGCTGGCACTTTTAAAAAGACGGATAAAGAAAAGGAAGGGTGCCAAATATTTATTTAGGGAAACCACAAGTTTTCCAAGAAATGGAAAGCGAAACTAGAAAAAAAATGCCTCTCTCTAGACACCAGAGGGCGCTGCTTCTGCCTCTGAAGCCCAATCGGAGATGGCGTGTTCAATGTGTTTTGCTGCTCCTGCAGAATGAATTTTTAATTCTTATCTTGATGCTCTCTGCGCTTGCTTATTTTCTTGTAGACTTTTCATTATCCAAATTAGGTTACATGGTAAGTGCTGGTATAAGGAAAGGCATGTGCTGTCAGTTTATTGTCTGGTGGCTTGCCCTGTCTGCGTTGGTGGGGAGAGGTCTTAGAAATTCTTTGGTTGGGCTGTTTACTGTTGGCTTCTTTGGCAGTTTCTTGATTGTGATGTGGTTTATTTCTTGATCGCTGGTCTGATGTTAATCTTGGAGATAATCTATGCTGATCTGGGTGCTGATTGCTCTTGGACAGATGCTTGGGCCGTTTCTAATTCTGCCAATCCCTTCACTGTACATGCAGGAAGAGGGATGGGACATCTGCCCCTCCAGAGTCCCCAATCCCCTCCAACACTTCTACTTATGAACTGATAATACTGTTTACATTTATTTTCGTGCTTTCAACACCAAGGACAGAACAATTCTACCTTAAGGCAGTAGTTGTAATGCACTAAACAATAGATCAGTGGTTCTCAACCTGTGGGTCAGGACCCCATTTGGGGTCGAACGGCCATTTCACAGGGGTCGCCAAACAAGGCTGTCCGCCATTTTTTCCCCCTTTTCTTTGGCCACACCCCTGGCACCCGGTGATGTATAAGTGGTTGGGGGTCACCACAACATGGGGAACTGTATTATGGGGCCACGGCATTAGAAAGGTTGAGAACCACTGCAATAGATCCATCAGAATAGAGCTGGAAGGGACCTTGTAGGTCTTCTAGTCCAACCCCCTGCTCAAGCAGGAGAGCCTATACCAGGGATGTCAAACTCAATTTCACTGACGGCCGCATCAGCATTGCGGTTGCCCTTGGGGGACCAGGTGGGTGTGGCCAGAGTGGGTACAGCCTACTGGGTGGGTGTGGATGGAGTGGGTGTGGCCTACTGGGTGGGCGTGGCCAGTTCTACATCATTCATGTCAAGGGTGCCTATGGGGGCCTGGGCAGGAGTGGGACAAATCTGAGGGTCTCTGGCAGAAGGGGGTGGGACCGGGGCAAGTGCCAAGATGGCCACCACAAAATTGTACATTGGCTCCCAGCTTGCCTGGGCCAGAGCCGAGGCAGCAGGGGCTGTTCCCTCACTGTTTTCAGGATGGCTTTGTGGGCCACATGAAACCACTTCGAGGGCTGCATCCGGCCCCCGGGCCTTGTGTTTGACATATCTGATCTATACCATTTCAGACAAGTGACTTATCCAGTCTCTTCTTAAAAACCTCCAGTGATGGAGCGCCCACAATGTCTGGAGGCAAGCTGTTCCAATGGTTAATTGTCCTCACTGTTAGGAAGTTTCTCCTTAATCCCAGATTGTTTGTCTCTTTGATCAGTTTCCATCCATTGTTTCTCGTCCTGCCTTCTAGTGCTTTGAAAAATAAGTCGACAAGCACCATATAGAATTCCGGTATAATTACACAACAGGAGCTGTTTAACCCAGTGGGATGTCATTTTTCTCCAGGCCTGGCAACTGTTGGAGTATTTTATATAATATGTCAGTAGAATGTTTTATTTGAGCATTTACAGGTAGTCATCAACGTATGAACCACAACTGAGCCCAGAATTTATGTCACTAAGTGAGAAATTTGTGAAGTGAGTTTTACGACTTCTCTTGCCACATTTGTTAAGCGAATCACTCAGTTGTTAAGTGAATCTGGCTCCCCCCATTGATTTTGCTTGTCAGATGGTCACAAAGGGGGATCACGTGACCCTGGGATGCTGTGACTGTCATAAATCTGAGTCAGTTGTCAAGTATCTGAATACTGATCTCCTGACCATGGGGATGGTGCCACGGTTGTAAGCATGAAAAAGGTTATAAGTTACCGGTACTTTTTTTCAGAGCCGTTGTAACTTCTGTGAGGAATAAAAATTCAACTCCAAGGGTGTTGGAAAACAAAACAAGTCTTATTAAAGCTTTTGCAAAAGCTGGTGGAACTCTTGGCAATGGCAAATCCCAGAGTCCACACCTAAATCAATTTTTGCATAGGTTTTTATACCCTGCCCCATGCATCATGCCAAATCCTTCCAAAAGTGAGCCCAATTGATAGACCCACTTGGTCACATGCTTTCCGACCGCCTAGCAACCATTACAGTGACCAAACCCTCCAATTATTTGATCAAAAGCGCCCTTTGATCCTGTCTAATCTTCACTTCCTTGTCTGTGGCATGATTTGTAACATGCAACTCACTAAGGGTATAGCCTTATCTACAAGGTGAACCTTTACTCAAACTGGATAATTGCAGTTTAAAAAGATTTACGTCTTCCCTTGTTTATCTATAAGAATGTTTGCTTTTCATCTAGAAGCTATGTGTGTAACAGAGTTCATGCTTCAGTTAAACATGGCTGCACTTTGGTTCATTGTTGTACTTTAAAATACTAACTCTAGGCAGTTTTTATAAAGAATAACCTTACATAAATGGATAATATGTTATTTATAAGCTATATGCTTATAAATAGTGTGTACTATTCTAAAAATATGTTCTAAGTCAGTCTATATAGTTCCTCTCTATTCCGCCAGCTTACATCTCCTTTCCTAAAAATACCTTAGCCAAGTGCCTCTATATGCCTATTCCTTTAGCAGAAATGGAAAATTACAACATGTACGTTTCTTGTGTACCTCACACTTCGAACGATCACTAAACAAACTGTAAGTCGAGAAGTTCCTGCATTTGTCATGCTCTAAGCCAGTGGCCCCCAACCTTTTGGGCAGCAGGGACCGGTTCCATGAAGAAAGTTTTTTCTGCAGACCAGAGGGGGCCTGGTTTTGCACGCTGCCTGCATCCTGCAGATGGGCCTTTGCTTGTTTGTGTGGCCCGGTTGCTGACATGCCACGGACTGGTGCCGATCCACGGACTGCGGGTTTGGGACCCCTGCTCTAAGCAACTACCATATGGAACTCCAGTATAATGACACAACTGGAGCTGCTTAACTTAGTGGGGTGTCGTTTTTCTCCAGGCCTGGCAACTGTTGGAGTATTTTATATAATACAGTAGTAGAATGTTTCATTTGAGCCTTTACACTTTTATTATGGCTCAGACACCATTGCCTCCTTTTGTCTTCTTTAAAATTAGTTGGCCTTCTTACACCCTACTGTTCACAGAGCCTTGAAAGCTGCTTATATAGGAAGTGAATGGCTTTCAATTTATCCTCAGACGGGTGGATGCCTTGAGCATCAATCCTGAACCCCAGGAAATCAGTAGAGTAGACTCCAATCTTACACTTCTCCTTCTTTAACTTAAGGCCTGCTTTTCGAAAACGAAGTAAGACAGCCTTCAACCTCTCAGCCAAGATTTGAGGTGAAGCCCCAGCGATGAGAACATCATCAAAATAAGGGCAGACACCCAGAATACCCCTCAGGGTGTTTTCCATTACACTTTGAAAAATACCTGGGGCTACATTCACTCCGAATTGCAGCTTCTTCACTTTGAAAACCCCTCTATGGGTCACAATTGTCTGAGCCTCAGTGCTGCAGCATCAACAAGCAACTGTTGATATGCCTGAGCCAGATCTAGCTTTGCAAAAACCCTGCCCTCCTTCCGGGACGCCAGGATGTGGCTCACCACAGGTACTGGATATGCATGTTGCTGAAGGGCCTTGTTAAGTGTGCATTTATAGTCTGCACAAATACAAATGTCCCCATTAGCCTTTAAAGGCATTACTATGGGGGTTTCCCATGGACTAGAATCAACAGGCTCTAAGACACCCTGCTGGAGCAATTTGTCCAGTTCAGCATCAATCTTACTCTTGAGAGCAAATGGTACTCTCCTAGGTTTAACCCTTATGGGTTGTACAGAAGGATCTAGCTTCAACGAAACTGGAGGCCCCTTGTAGGATCCGAGCTCAGAGCTAAACACATCTGCAAATTCCTTGCAGACTGCTGCTAGGCTCTCCGTTTGCAAATTGTGAAGCCCTGTGACCTGGATTCCCAGAGCCTCGAACCAATCGAGTCGAATCAGACTCGTTCGTTCACCCCCAACAACCAACACCTCTAAAGGACCTTCAAAATCCTTATGCTGTACCTTAAGGGTGGCCTCCCTCTTAACGCACACCTTAGAATTTTGAAAATCTGTAAGAATGACATTGGAAGGCCTGAGTGCAACTCGAATGCCACTTCTGCTGCAGATTTTTTTCTGAATGTGTTGAGGGAAATTATTGAAAGTGCGGAACCAGTATCCAGTTCCATAGAAAAAGGAACCCCTTGCAACCTTACTTTAAGGCAGTGGTTCTCAACCTTTCTAATGCCGCGACCCCGTAATACAGTTCCCCATGTTGTGGTGACCCCCAATCATTTATACATCACCGGGTGCCAGGGGCATGGCCAAAGAAAAGGGGGAAAAATGGTGGACAGCCTTGTTTGGCGACCCCCGTGAAATGGTCATTCGACCCCAAATGGGGTTCCGACCCACAGGTTGAGAACCACTGCTTTAAGGGACAGTTTTTTCTTTAGGGGTTTGTGTGTGCCTATCCTCAAAATGTTTCTGCGTGTTGCGCAGAAACCCACCCTGTTTTGGCTGGGGACCCTGGTACCTTTCAGATGCAATTCTTCCTTCGGTTGTACCTTCTGCTGATTCAAACAGACGGATGCGATGTGGCCCTTCTTTCCACATGTTCTGCAGATGGCGGAACGGAACCGACAGTCCGCTCGCTTGTGTCGTCCTCCACACCCGAAGCATTGAAGGTCTGTAGGCGCTTTGTCTGGGCGTTCCTTCTGCCTTCTTCCAGCTGCCTGGTAAAGCTTATCCACTTCATCTTCAGGATCCTCTTCCGAATCATTCCACACGTTCTCTTTATGGACCGTTGCAGTCTCTGGAGAACTTCTGGTGGGCCGCAAATTCTTCACCGCTCCGCCTGCTGCTTCTTCTGCTGTAACCTCTCGCAGAGCATCTTGGAAAGAGACATTTTCCTTTGTGAAGAGCTTCTGTTGTACGTCTCTGTTCCTCAGTCCGCACACAAAACGATCGTAGTCTTTCTTCCAAGTCTTTAAACTCGCACAGTTTAGCTGCTTTTCTCAAGGCCGTGATAAAATCTTTTGCAGATTCCCATGCTCTCTGATCCCTTGTTCAAATGTATGCCTCCAAGCAATAACAGACTGCTTTGGCTGGAAGTGCTCTTTCATCATCTTCTTTAAATCTGGATATGAAACAGTTTCTAAAGAGGCAGGGGATACCAAATTTTCTGCAATTTCAAAGGCGTTTTGCCCACAAACACACAGCAACGTGGCAGCCTTCACTCCATCTTCTCTTACCTGGTTTACTCGGAAGTAAGTCTCCATCCTTGCAACATAAGGCTCCCATTTTTCTGGGTGGGAGACATCGAACTCAGATAAGCGACCTATCTTCACCATTCTTCCAGGGAAAGGGTCTTTCAGCCAAACTCACCCTCCAGCGACGCTGTACTGGCAGGATAGAACGCTGACTTTAACACCGTCTTCCCTCTTCAGGACCTCTTGGGTGAGTCCTCAAAGCTTCTTAATTCGCCTTTGAGAACATCCCATCCTCGTCGCCAGTGTTAAGTCCTCGCAGGAATGGCGAATGACAACAACGCATGTTGAACAGAACAACTACTTTATTCATCTCAGTCACAACTCTGAACAAGAGCAGAGGCGCGCAGGCCTCCTTTTATATGCCCAAATCCCCAGGCAGGCTAGTAATAGAGATCATGCACTTTTCCCACCTTATGCATGCGTGCAAGGCTGGCGCCACTCAGTCTGGTCCCGGGCAGCTTTTGCAATGCCCGGGACTCTTGCAACATCCCGAGCCTGCTGTTGCAGGTTCAGGACACAACACTGCCCTTTTAATATTTCCTTCTCTGGGAGGGGAACTGACTTCCCACATATGGAATGATATTGAGGAAGGAATTGAGTAAATTGGGAAAGGGGGGAGTGTAAAGACCTACCTCACCCCAGCCTCCTAAGAAAGCAGAACTGTTGAAACAGACATTGTCTCAGTAGGAACTTTTATTAGGGGCTAGTGCAGGGATAGGCAACCAAGGACAGAAGCAACCTAGAACTAAGGAGAAACTTCCTGACAGTTAGAACAATTAACCCATGGAACCACCTGCCTCCAGAAGCGGTGAATGCTCCAACACTGGAAGTTTTTAAGAAGAGACTGGACAGTCATTTGTCTGAAATGGTATAGGGCAGTGGTGGCGAACCTATGGCATGCGTGCCAGAGGCGGCACTCGGAGCCCTCTCTGTGAGCACACGCATTGTCGTCCCAGCCCCGCCTCCTCCCACGCCCTCCTCACCAGCAGCCCTCCACAGGAGAGTCGCCCCTGGGCACGGCCCACGCAATACTGCGCAGCCAAGGACATGGTAGCCGGGCAGCGGGGACAAGACTCCACCCTTGCACCCCATCATGCACAGATGATGCTGCAGGGCACGGGTAGAGGGCGTGGCTACCATGGCCGTGCTGGGCTGCCTGGGTGATCTGTGGTGGGCCGTGGAGGTGGTGGATGGTCCAGCCGTCTAGAATACTCTCAAATGCATAAGACCAAAAGTACAATAATTAAGAAGATTTTTTTACATACTATATAAAATTTTCAGGCACAATCTAAATGTTAGGAGTGCCCTCTCCAACCCGTAAATATTTCTGATTGGAAAAGTCAGTGTAACATGGACAGCGAATTTGTCTCCTCAAACCCTAGCTTACCCAGACAGCTGATCTTTAAAAGCAGTCACTTTTTCATGTTGCTGCTGTAGCTTTTTCTGAGTAGTTTCTAATGGCTCCCAGACTTTATGGAGTGCAGTGAGAAAAACCAATTCCGCCCACTGACTTCTTCCAGTTCTTCTGTCCCACTCCCAATAATTGCCCCAGCCAGGACCTTCAGGCACCCCACCACATATCTCCCCCCACGTAGGCAGTGCCTTTGATACAGGTGTTCAACCAGTTGCAATTTCATCCGGCAAATGGATTATTCATCCAGCTGGTGAACAGTTCAAAAGGTAAAAGGAAACCGCACCAAAAAAAAAAAACGATGCATGGAGTATCCGGTGCGTTGTGCACACCACCTGAGGCAAGCAGGGGTCTGTTTCCAGGGTGGCTGAGGTTGGGCAGAGTTGGGGATTTTAAGCTAGCATTTAATGTTTGGAAAAATAATTTAATTAATTAAAATTTAATTTAACCTTTTAAAGATGGCTTTTATTGCCAAAAAGAAACCCAACAAAGAAGTTTGGAGCTTTGAAAAAAATGAATGCCTGTACTCTGGAATAATCTATATCAGGGGTTCTCAACCTTGGCAACTTTAAGACTTGTGGACTTCAACTCCCAGAATTCCTCAGCTGGCTGAGGAATTCTGGGAGTTGAAGTCCACAAGTCTTAAAGTTGCCAAGGTTGAGAACCCCTGATCTATATAAATAAAAATGTAAATGTTCGTTTGTTCAAAATCTTAAATATCCGAAAGTTCTTCACGGATTGCTTTGAAATTTTCACACAACATTGCATTCGAATACGATGTCACACCTGTGACAGGTAAAAACATGTTTTTGAAAAACAGCACCACCTGTTGGACGTAAAAGCAACACACGCTTTTACCAGACTGAGCCACAGCAACGCGTGGCTGGGTACAGCTAGTAAGAAATAAGGGATTAGAGGATTTCCCCCCCCCCCTATGAAATACACGTGTTTAAGGTGCCAGCCCAGTCTTTGGACATTTTCTGTGCAGAAGAAAATTCATTTGAGTCTCCAGCTTTCTCTCTGGTGCTGTTTCCCCCTTTTGGTGCCATCTAGCCCAGAAGTCTTCAAACCTGGGCCTTTTATGACTTGTGGACCAACTCAGCAGGCTGGCTGAGGAATTCTGGGAGTTGAAGTCCACAAGTCATAAAATGGGCCAAGTTTGAAGACCCCTGATCTAGCCAGTTTTTGTGATTCCTGGCGACTGCCCTGACTGCGTTTTTTCTATTATTATTCTTTTTGACCAGGTGTTTCAGAACTGGTTTGCCATTGGCTCCTTCTTGGGGCTGAGAGAGAAGGGCTGGCCTTGGGGCTCTGTGCCAGGCGCTGTACGGGCTCCCCAAATGAGACAGCCTCCCCCACATTTTTGCTTCTGCCCCTCACTCCCCCCACTTCTTTGTGGCAGCCTCTCAAATACAGGGATAGTGTCCGGGCCGCCACATCCCTCCTCATTCCCCATTGGCTGAGGTACTATGAGGTTACACTCTTTGACAGGCTTGTTTCTCCACTCAGTAAATTTCCACTACACAGCAGATTGAATTTTAAAATTTTCTTTCAATATTACATTTTGAAGACCATTCACTTAATCCTATCACTTTCTATTCTATTCTATTCTATTCTATTCTATTCTATTCTATTCTATTCTATTCTATTCTATTCTATTCTATTCTATTCTATTCTATTCTATTCTATTCTATTCCATATTCTTCTATCTATTCTATTCCATTCCATTCCATATTTTCTATTCTGTTGTTGTTGTTAATTGCGAAGTCGTGTCCGACCCATCGCGACCCCATGGACAACGCTCCTCCAGGTCTTCCTGTCCTCTACCATCTTCTGGAGTCCATTTAAATTCACACCTACTGCTTCAGTGACTCCATCCAGCCATCTCATTTTCTGTCGTCCCCTTCTTCTATTGCCCTCAATCTTTCCCAGCATTAGGCTCTTCTCCAGTGAATCCTTCCTTCTCATTAGGTGGCCAAAGTACTTGAGTTTCAGCTTCAGGATCTGGCCTTCTAAAGAGCAGTCGGGGTTGATCACTTCTAGGACCGACCGGTTTGAACGCCTTGCAGTCCAAGGGACTCGCAGGAGTCTTCTCCAGCACCATAGTTCAAAGGCCTCAATTCTTTTGCGCTCAGCCTTTCTTATGGTCCAACTTTCACAGCCATACATTGCAACTGGGAAAACCATGGCCTGGACTATACGCACTTTTGTTGGCAGGGTGATGTCTCTGCTTTTTAGAATGCTGTCTAGATTTGCCATAGCTTTCCTCCCCAGGAGCAAGCGTCTTTTAATTTCTTGGCTGCAGTCCCCATCTGAGGTGATCTTGGAGCCCAGAAAAATAAAATCTGTCACTACCTCCATTTCTTCCCCATCTATTTGCCAGGAATTGAGAGGGCCGGATGCCATGATTTTGGTTTTCTTAATGTTGAGTTTCAAGCCAACTTTTGCACTCTCCTTCTTCACCCACATCAAGAGGCTCTTTAGTTCCTCTTCACTTTCTGCCATTAGAGTGGTATCATCTGCATATCTTAGGTTGTTGATATTTCTCCCGGCAATCTTAATTCCAACGTTTGATTCATCTAGCCCTGCCTTTCTCATGATATTTTTCTATTCTATTCTATTCTATTCTATTCTATTCTATTCTATTCTATTCTATTCTATTCTATTCTATTCTATTCTATTCTATCATCTGTATAGGTGTATACATGTATAGGTATATATTTTCTTTTTTTGGTAGGGTCTCCTGTTTGGGCGGGGGGGGGTTGGACTAGATGACCTACAAGATTCCTTCCAACTCTTCTACTCTACTCTACTCTACTCTACTCTACTACGTTGCGCCAAGGCCACCGTCGGTCTTGCCTTCTTCACCTGCCTGCCCGTCTCGTGTGAAAGCGGACTCTGTTATTATTATTTTTTTTTCCCGCATTCTGTTTTGGGCAACCCTCCGGATTCCAGCAAGACCCACCCCGCGCGGCCTTGGCCACGCCCCTCCATTATCACGTTCGACACTATCTACCTGCGTTCTAAGCGTAAACTCTCCTTAATGAGAGGGATTTTCCAGCGTTCCACCTGACCTGGGAATCCCAGTTCCAAAGCGCACGCGCGGAGAGTTCTTTGCAAGCGGCCGCTCGGCGGGACAGCCGAAGCGATGCGGCCGCGCTGGGGGCTCCTGTGGCTTCTCGGGGCCGCCGCTTCCTGCCTTCTGGAGGGCAGCCTCGGTGAGTCCCGGGGCGTAGCTGGAGGGGCGCAACGGCTTATTTTGGGCAGCTGGGTCAGGAAGGGGGGGAATTAGATGGGTTGCAGAGTCAGGATCTTGGGCACCACCTGCGATAGGACCCCGTTCGTGACTTTTTTGCTCTCCAACCCCTCCTGACATCCCTGAAGGCGCGACTAGCATGCTCGGGTGGGATCCCTGAATTCATGTAATCATGTATTGTACTAATAAAGGAGAATATTCGTAACTCAGGGTTGACACGAGAGGGTCCTTGCTGCTCTCTGAGCTGGCTTTGTTTTCTTGCGGACGTTTCCTGACCCAAACTAGGTAACCTCATCAGTACTAGTCCTAGTCTGGGTGATGAAACGTCTGCAAGGGAACAAGCCAGCTCAGAGAGAGCACCAAGGACCCCCTCAATAATGAATGGCATCATTTATGATGATTGAAAAGTCCCTGTTGATTTTTCCAGTGTTTTACTTTCCAATCACGATGTCTTTTAATTTTTAATGGTTGTTTAGTCATTTATTTAATTCTTTAAATGTTTTTATATATATATATATATATATATATATATATATATATATATATATATATATATTAAAAAAAGTCCGGACAGGAAGCTTGTCCATGCTGGGCTCTCTTTGCTGCCCTTCCTAAATATAGAAGGACAACTAAGCATGCCACACCCATCTATTGCATAGTTTCACTTTTTAAAGTGAAACTGTTTTATCGCTTTTAAAACAATGATTTAAAAACTCCCACAAAAATAGAAGTGCATACATCCTCAAAGGAAAAGAAACATACATAAAAATGAAGCTCAGAGAGCACCCAGGACCGCGATGATATTACAATACTTAATTCACATTTTTTTTTCCTATATTTCTCTGCGTGGAATTGTAGATGGAGGTATCTAGCCTTCTGTGTCCGTAAATGCTTCAGTTCGTTTTGCAAATTATTTTCCATGCTATTTTAATCTTGTTTTTTTAAAGTTTTTTATTCATTTTTTCCATAGAAACAATAATAAATTTTCAACCAACGTGCTGTCTGAGTTTATATATGCTAATACATATTTAATTCCTAATCCTTTATTCTTTGCTCAAGCCAATAGTAAAATAAGTTCCAGGTTTGATAATAGTCCGTTTCTTCCTTTTCTTTCAGTCTCATAGTCAATCTGTCCATCTCTGCACATTCTAATATTTTTTTTTAATTATTTCTTCATCTGATGGTATTCCTTCATTCTTCCAGTATTGCGCAAATGTAATTCTTGCCGTTGTTGTGACGTGCAAAGTCAAATATAAGCTTTGTTTATTGATCTTTTCTGGCATTATACCTAATAAAAAAAGTTCAGGTTTAAAATCAACATGTTCTCCTAACATCTTTTCTAATCAAGTATGTATCTTTTTCCAATAGTTCTTTGCTTTATCACATGTCCACCAAACATGATAATACGTACCTGACTTATGTTTTCATTTCCAACATCTATCTGATATATTTTTAAACATTTTCGCTGATCTTGCTGGTGGCAAGTGCCATCTATAAAACATTTTATATAAATTTTCTTTACAAGAAGTTGACATTGTCAGTTTATAATTTCTTTCCCATAGGTTTTGCCATCTTTCTAGTTCTATATTGTGTCCAAAACTTTTCGCCCATCTTATCATTGTTTCTTTAACTTGTTTGCCTTTCATTTCCAAAGTTAATAAAAAATTATACATTTTCTTAATTAATTTTTCAACCGAAGTTAACAGAGTCTTATCAAACACAGTTTGTTCCTTATAAAACCCATACATTTTAACATCTTTTATCATATCTAGTTTGTATTTGTAAATGTGTCCACCATGATAAGTTGATGCCCTGATTTTCCATTTCTTGTTTAGATTTTAAATGTTCTTCAGAGTTTAGAATATCTCTATATGTCCAGATTTTTCAAAGTCCACTAAATTTGGGTGTACAAATGCTTCCATTGTTGACAACCACCCTGGAATTTTCAAATATATTTTGCTTTTTATTTTTTCCCATGTTGTTAACATTGCATTTTTATATAGTGATTTTGGAAATATTTATGAACTTTATTTTCCCCATACCATAAAAAGGCAGGCCACCCCAATTGTAAATCATGCCCCTCCAGATATAACCACCTTTTATTTTTAAGAATTATCCATTCTTTTACCCATATTAATACGGATGATTGATAATATAGAACCTACTCTGGTAGGCCAAATCCCCCGTTTCCTTTAGCATCTTGTAACATTTTCATCTTAATTCTAGGCTAGCTTTCTTTCCTTGCCAAATAAATTTCAAAATTAGTGAATTCAAATCTTAAAAAAAAAATTCTGCAATTTTATAAGTATTGTTTGAAATAAAAATAAAATTTTCAGTAGTAAATTCATTTTCACTGTAGCAATTTTTCCTAGTATTGACAATTGCAAATTTTTCCATTTTTCCAAGTCCAATTTTAATTGATTTAATAATTTTATATAATTAGCGTCTTTTATCATTGAACATCTTGCTGTCAACTGTCTTCCTAAATATTTAATCTTTTTAATTATCTGTAATTCTGTTTTTCCCAAAAAAATTTTTGTTTATCTGTAAGATTTTTAAATCTTACTTTAGTTTTTCTTTGTTTATTTTCAATCCTGCCATTTCTCCATACTGTTCTATCTTTCCCAATAGTTTAGGAATCATCTCCAAAGGTTCTTCTAAAATGAACATCGAATCATCATTAAAGCTTGCAATTTATATGTTTTGCCTTTTATTTCTAGTCCTTTGTGTTCTATATCTTGTCTAATATTTCTGCTTAAGACTTCCAAAGTAAAAATAAATAACAGTGGAGATAATGGACATCCTTGCCTTGTTCCTTTCCTTATCTCAAAGTTCTCAGTATAATCTCCATTCACAATCACTTTCGCTGTTTGTTTATTATATATCGTTTTTATCATATTTATAAAATTCTGTCCAGAGTCCATTATTTGTAATTGCTGAATCATAAATTGCCAGGAAACATTATCAAACATCTTTTGAGCATCTAGAAATATTAGTGCCATTTGTTTCCCTGGATGTAATTCATAGTATTCTAATACATCCATTAGTGGAAACTAATCAAGGAGAGAAGCAACCTAGAACTAAGGAGAAACTTCCTGACAGTGAGAACAATTAATCAGTGGAACAGCCTGCCTCCAGAAGCAGTAAATGCTCCAACACTGGAAGTTTTTAAGAAGAGACTGGACAGCATTTGTCCGAAATGGTGTAGGGTTTCCTGCCCGAGCAGGGGGTTGGACTAGATGACCTCCAAGGTCCCTTCCAACTTTACTATTATTATTATTATTACTCTTAGATTGTTTTTAATTTGTCTCTTTGGTAAGAAACCATTTTGGTCTGGATATATAAATTCAGTCTCTCAGCCATTACTGAAGTAAAAATTTTATAGTCCACATTCAATAACGATATCGGTCTGTAGCTTTTTACCTGTGTCAAATCTGAGTCTTCTTTTGGTATTAAAGTAATATCTGCTGTTTGTTTTTTGTATGATAGGTAAGCATTAACTTAAACTCATATTTATAGTTAATGCTGGAATATCAAGCTGGTGTATCTAGCCAGTATGGGATCTAATGCTTCATTAAAATCCCCTCCTTTACCTCATCATAAATACACTCATTCAATTACTGAAGAAATTAATAAAACATAATAGGAGAATCTAAATTACATCCATTAACATTAACTATAGCTATTACAAGTCCTGCTATTTTAGCATTTAAAATTAAATAACATCCATTTACATCAGTAATGTATTGTACATCAATTGGAAATCCTTTTTGAAGCAAAATGGACACACTTTTAGTTTTTGTCAAAGTGTCTGTGAGATAGATCAGTCCCATCCAATCCTTTATTAATATTTATCTTGTTCCATTAAATGAGTTTCTATAAAAAAGCAGTTTCCACCTGTAACAATTTTAAATATGCTAAGATTACATTTTTTTGTTTTTTAATTAATTCATCTATTAGTTTTTATCAATATTCTCACAGTGCCAATTCATTTTGTAACCTATACCCAGTGTTCTTTTTCTAAAAAAAAAAAAAAGTGCCGTAACTCAAACATGTCATACAACCCGCCTTGCCTACCCTACGAAGTTCCGTCCAAAAAGGTGCCGGAACTCCGTTCTGGGCGTTCTATGAGAAAAAAAGCCTTGCCTATACCACTTAATAAATATCTAATAGTAAACTTTTTTATATTGAAATGTTTATCATATTCTCTAGTATCGCTCATTGACATAGAACCACCATAAAAACTAGCATTAAAGTAATTATTCTATTCTAAGTTATGGCCTAAGAAAAAATGACTTAAGGATTTGTACTCACACTTATGACTGACACGCACACACATATATACATACACATGTGATTGCAGTTTGAGCATTTGACAACCAGCTTTATGATCAGTTGCACTGGCCATTGATCAAGATTTCCTATTTTTGGGGGGGAGGGACTGATTCCTGGCAATAATGCCCATTGGGGAAGCTGAATTTGTTTAATGATCATGTTATTCACTTAAGAACCATGTGATTTGCTTAATGGATGCTGTAAAATTTCTCATAAAATTGGGCCTGATTGCAAAAACTTACAATGGAAAATCTGGTCCCAATTGTGTCTGTAAATCGCGGACTATATTCATTTCAAAATTTATAACTTGGGTGGAGTGAAGGTCTCTTTCACACCTTCCCCCAGTTTGGTTTCTTAATAAAGGAAGACCCTCGACTCCATTTGTAGTGAAAGTTACTAAAAGCCAAATGGACTACAGTATAGCAAAGCCAGAACTGAAATTCGTGTGCCAAAATTTCCCAGTTAACATTCCCTGTCCAGTTCCTCTCCTCCTCTATGTCAACTGTCCAATTGGCATTTCCAGGTAAAGAAACTTCTGGGACATGATTTTACCAAGAGTATAATACTTTACTGAAAATTTACATTGGCACAAAATTTACATTGGCACGCAAAACCAGCTGTCATGGTTCTGACAGACAGAGATGAATAAAGCAGAACGCTGAGGCTTGCAAATTCCTCAAAGAACCTGTTTATTAGTTACAAAATATAAGCATGGTCAAAGGTGAAACCATGTCTGGATACACAAGCAACAATTTTCCAATACAAAGTTAAATGTCCCACCCACAAAAGTTATGCAAGCAACTACATTACCCAGTATGATTATTTGGCAGGCTTTTTATGAAACGCCCAATCCCAAGTCTCGGGAGGAGCCGATGACCTTGGTTCCCATGGGACAAAAGATTATTTTGACTAGCGAAGCACCTGGGCAACACCTCTCCCTCCGTTTTATGTGGCAATCTAGAATGGGAAGGAAAATGGTTGCAGCCATTTGTAGAGTTGACACCAGCTCTGGCTTTCCCGCTCAAAAGCTTGCTTAATTAAACAATAGATTCCCTCCCTCTACCCACTGGGTATTCACATTGTCCAATAGTAATACTTCTTCTTGTTATGGGAAAAGTCCCCTTCTCCATCGAGCACCTGCATTAGTGACCTTGGTGTTATCAGCACCAAGCTCTCAAAAGATGCCTCGGTTGCCTACATACCATCCCTCCTACCTTTGCATCCCACAATCTTGTCAAGCTATGAGCAAGGAGAAAATGTAGGTGAAAGGGCGAATCAGTCTTTTCTCCCTGGCCCCTTATTGTCCAATTATATTTGAGTAAACTGTTTTTGCAACTATTTTTGCATTATTCTCCCATGGTAACGACTTAGAAGACTCTGAGTGGCACCCCCACCACCTTCAACTGTTTCACATTCCCCTCCCTCCCTCCATACTTCATGGCAGGCTGACAGCCATGAACGTATGATGGCAGCTCTGACAGTCCCATATTGCACCTGATGCTGCAACTCCTCTGGAGCCTCAGTCTGTAACCCGTCTCCAGTCCCTCCTAACTCCGCCCTGCTCTCGTTTCTCCCTAGGCTCCTCCCCTCGCGTAACCCGTGTGAGCTACTCTTCTGCGACGGAGGCTTGTCCAGGGCTGTCACCCTTCACAGCCGAAGGTTATATGGATGATCAGCTCATTGTTCGCTACGAAAGCCACACCAGGAAGATGCATCCTCGAGTAGATTGGATAAATACACTGGAGAAGGAAGATTTCAGATTCTTTAACAAGTACACCTGGATTTTGCAAAAAGACCAGAAAGACTTTCAGGAGGATGTGCAAATGCTCCAGAAGCGCTATAACCAAAGTGGAGGTAAGTGAGGGGTGGGAGAGACAAGTGAGGAGTGGTAGAAACATGGGTGCTATCTTCCAAGAAAGGAGACGAAGGAGAAAGCTCTATTTTCTTATGGATCTTCCTGCCTTCCTCATGAATTGGACCGATTGGTTTACAGTAAGCTGGCTGCTGATGCCCTGGCCTTTTTCCTCTTGCAGAGCTCCAATGAGCTCGAGTCTAAAATGAAAATATGGCTGTCATAGTCCTGACAGATGAAACTCTTCAAAGAACTTTAAGGTATTGTTTACCCTAAAGAATCTTTATTTGAGAAGCATAGCATTGGCACTAACACAGTCGAAGCCAAAAACTGGATTTCCCCTCCCCTGAGCACATAGTATCAAAGCACAATTCCCTCCTCCAATTAACAGTCATAAATCACATTCTACAATTAGTTTGAAATGCAGGCTCTCCCTCCAGTTCTCCAGCCCCGCCAATTCTTATCATCTCTTATTTCAGTAACCTTGGTTCACACACTAGGTTCAGTATTATTATCTCTAGCTAAACTCTCATGCATATTCCTTCCCCCAGCATCATCTAACTCTAACTCTAAGAGTAAAACGTAAGAAGGAAATGGTTGCATCTCCATCTCTTGTCAAAGCAAAAACATCTGAGGTTAGCAGCGTTGACAATGGCAGTCCCACCGAGAAGCATTAGGAATGTGAATTTTTTTTGTGTGGGTGCAGAAAATTGAGCAAATTGAGCCCAAAATTGCTGTTGCTAAGTGAAACATTTGCTAAGTGAGTTTGGCACATTTTACGACCTTTCTTGCCCCAGTTGTTAAGCGAATCACTGCACAGTCGCTAACCCTAACAGTCCTAAGACTACCTGTACATCCATATAATTTTCATAGCAACAACAGAGAATAGAATTAGAATTAGAATTAGATAGAATAGAATAGACGGAAGGGAACTTAGAGATCTTTTAGTCCAAACCCCCTGCTCAGGCAGGAAACCCTATACAATTTCAGACAAATTTTTGTCCAGTCTCTTCTTAAAAACTTCCAGTGTTGGAGCATTCATAACTTCTGGAAGCAAATTGTTCCACTGGTTAATTGTGCTCACTGTCAGGAAACTTTTCCTCAATTCTAGATTGCGTCTCTCCTTGGTTAGTTTCCATCCATTGCTTCTTGTCCTGCCCTCAGGTGCTTTGGACCCCCTGTTCTTTGTGGCAACCCCTGAGATATTGGAACGCTACTATCATGTCCCCCCTCGTCCTTCTCTTTGTTAAACTAGACATACCCAATTCCAGCAACCGTTCCTTATATGTTTTAGCCTCCAGTCTTGCTCTTCTCTGCACTCTTTCTTGATTCTCAACATCTGTAACAAATATCATCCACAAATGCTAACAATATAGATCTTTTGCCTTCATAATTTTGAGTTATCTAAAAGTGATCTCAGGAAAGGTGACTTCACTCCAGTGCCGGGAGATGTGGGCCTCTAAGAAATCCTATCTTAATTAAGGAATTTTGGACTGTATGAGGAATTTCCCAGCCTTGTTTATAGTGAGTTCCTTTATAGTGAGAAATCTGTCTTATAGATCCCCAATTCTGTCTCAACCTCGAGTGGCCTTCAAGATCACTTCCTGTAATCCTTGTCTTCCTTGCTTTCTTGTCTCAGCAGTCACAGAATCTGGAGCTCCAGCAGGAAGTGGCTTTCTCTGATTTCCTAGAGAGCTTTTCCTCCTAACCTTGGGGATGCTTCTTTTAGGCTTTCACATCGTCCAGTTGATGGTCTCCTGTGAAGTGGGGGAAGATGGGAAAAGGAGCGGCCGCTGGCAGTATGGCTATGATGGGCGGCATTTCCTTGACTACGAGATGGCGACCGGCATCTGGACAGCAGCTGACAAAGAAGCCCAAGGGATCAAGCAGAGGGCTGAAACCTACATCAAGCAGCGTTTCACAGATTTCCTGGAGAGCATCTGCACGGAGTGGCTGCAGAAGAACGACCACTATAGATCAAAGACATCCTTGAGGGAAGGTATGGAGAAACAGCCAGAGAGAAAGTATGGGAGCTGCATGTGCTTAAGTGTTGCAAGTGTTTCCTGTCTAGGTTTGCTGGCAAAGAACAGGTCAGATGAACCAGTTAGCTTGTTTTCTGCTGGCGATCGTCAGCCGATGTGCTGCCCCACTCACTCACACCCAGGTAACTGTGGTTTAGTGAGTTTATTAATGTTCCCCAGTAATTCCCTTTACCAATATTCAGAACTGTCTCTATAGGCCCAGCCACAAGCAAACCAAGATTAGTCCACAAAGCAACTGGTCAATAGTCCACAAGTAAATGAAAGTTGTTCCAAAAGATAGCTCCAACAAACAAACTTAAATCCACCAGGCCAAAATAACATACACACTCGAAAGCTCACTTAGCAAGAAAAGTTCAGAGTCTCGAAGGCACGATTCTAAACACAGTGAAGCAGGAAGCAATGATGAGGAAACAAACAGCCGGCAGTAACGGCTCCCTATCCCTGTTGTCCTAAATAGCCAGTTTCCCAGTGCAGCCCATCAAGACGGGCAGGGCCTTCTCTTCCCGAGTAGTCTGGCTGACCTCCATTGCTCCTGCCTTTTCTCTGTGTCTCTTGGATCAGGTGCAGGAGACAGTTCCTCCTCCTCTTCGCTGACCCTCTGCCTCTGCACGTTTTCCCCAGCTGAAGCCTCCTCTGATTCTCTTTCGGCTGGCTGTTCAGAGTCATTATTTAACCGGGTTCCAGACGTGCCAGGAATGGCCTCACCCTGCCTTGAGCTTATCTCTGAGGAAGAATCTGGGGAGTCGTCCAAGTGATTGCAGCCTTGATGCTGCCCTTGTTTTTAGCCCTCTCTGATTTTCTTTTTTTTAAATCAGCCTCTAGAAGTGGAAATAGTAGTGTCAATCTTGTAAGAGAATCCAGACAGGAAACAGGACCAGAAGAGTTAGTTCGAATCAAATCAAATCAACTTGATTTGGCCACAGGGGATTAGACACACAAGGAATTTGTCTCCGGGACAGAAACACTTAGTGTACTTGCAAGGCAACAGAGAAAATAATAATACAGCTCGACTTACAGTCACAATTGAGCCCAAAATTTCTGTTGCGAAGCGAGAAATTTGTGAAGTGAATTTTGCCCATTTTACGACTTCTTATAGTTGTTAAGTGAATCACAGCAGCTGTTAAATGAGTAACACGGTTAGTAGGAGAATATGGCTTCCCCGCTGACTTTGCTTGTCGAGAGGTCGTAACAGGTGATCATATGACCCCTGGACACTGCAGCCGTCATAAATACAAGTCAGTTGCCAAGCATCTGAATTTTGATCATGTGACCATGGGGATGCTGCAACGGTCGTAAGTGTGAAAAACTAAGTCACTTTTTCCTGTGCTGTTGTAACTTTGAACGGTCACTAAATGTTGTAAGTCGAAGGGTACCTGTATTTAATAAAGTGCTTTTATATTTGTTTTTCCAGCCGAAAGAAACTATTCAAAGCAGCTTGATTTATTTGGAGACTCCTAGTTCTGGTTGCACGTGTGATGCACAAGTTAAGCTGATTTCCGGAGAGGCTCAATTTTGATTCTAACATCCTTTTTTTTCCCCCAGTTCCTCCAGTGGTGACGATGAGCAGCAGGACAGAAGCCGATGGTATGGAGAGGCACGTCTGCCGAATCCACGGCTTCTATCCCAGGGAGATCGATGCCTCCTGGACGAGGGATGGGGAATTCTGGCTGCAAGACACCTTCCATGAGTCTCTGGCCCCCAACTCTGATGGGACCTACTATTACTCGCTCGGAATCCAGATCGATCCCAAGGAGAGGGGCCGCTATCGGTGCCACGTGGAGCACGATGGCTTGCAGCAGCCTCTGGATCTGGACCTGAAGGGTGAGAGGCTGCAGGGAGGGAAAGGCTGGGCTCTTTTTACAGCTGGAGGATTATGGAAGAGAAATTGTGCCCAGATATATAATAATCATAACAACAACAACAACAATAAATAGTAGTAGTAGAGTTGGAAGGGACCTTGGAGGTCTTCTAGTCCAATCCCTGCTCAGGCAGGAAACCCAATACTATTACAGACAGATGGTTGTTCAGTCTCTTCTTAAAAACCTCCAGTATTGGAGAGTTTACAACTTCTGGAGGCAGGTTGTTCCACTGATTAATTGTTCTTTCTTCTTAGATATAGATTCCTTCTCTCTTTGATCAGTTTCCATCCATTGCTTCTATTCTATTCTATTCTATTCTATTCTATTCTATTCTATTCTATTCTATTCTATTCTATTCTATTCTATTCATTCCATCCCTATATTCTATTCTATTCTATTCTATTCATTCCATCCCTATATTCTATTCTATTCTATTCTATTCTATTCTATTCTATTCTATTCTATACGTCTCCTATGACGTAAAGACATCTGATATTTCTTAACTTGGTAAATCCCTTATCTTTCTCGCTGTTTGAGATCTTTCCCCCCAATCAGTAGATATTTTGTGGTTCCCATGGAGTGATTTGCTCTTTCTCCCAATCCAGTTCCAGAATCCAGTTCCAGTCTGGGGCTCATCATCGGTGTTAGTGTGGCTGGCGTTATCTTCGTGTGTGCAATTTCTGGGATCTTGGCATTTCTTAGTAAGTATCCTTTTCTGGGTGATTGAAAGATGGATCAATTTCTCCCATGTGTCTCCCTTTGGGGAGCTAGCTACCTTGTTTGCTTACTTGCTGCTTGCTTGTTTATTTATCCATTTATTTATTACCTGCTTTTATTATTTTCAAAAATAACTCAGGGCTGTAAACATATCCAACACACCTTCCTCTTATTTTTTTCTCCACGACAATAACCCTGTGAGGTGGTTATACAACTGGCCCAAGGTCACCTAGCTGGCTTTCGTGGCTAAGGCAGGACCTGATCTCAAGCATAGTCTTCCGCTTTCTAGCCCAGTGCCTTAACCACTAGACCAAACTGTTTCTCTTCTTTTTCTGGGCTTCCTTTTTCCCTGTTTTCCCAGCTGACTTAAGGAGCATCTGAGATCTCAGCCTCTTGCTGGGATTCCAGTCTCAGTTCAGCTGAGTCCAAGGTTTGGACAGTCCTGTCTTCTTCTGAGTTGGGAGGAAGCATTCCAGTTCTGTCCCTGTCAAAGGCTTTGTTCAAAGAGAAGGGCTTCAGTGAAAATCTTCCTCCCCTCCCAGCTGCTGCTTCTGCTTGGTGCTTTCTCCATTTCCCTTCCCTCCTGGGGAATGATCCATTGATCATTGATAATCAGGTGATCCTGTGAGGGAATTGGGTAGCAGCTGTCCAAATAAAGTCAGAGACACTGACACGAACTAGTACGTTTATATAAATAAATATATTTAACATTTCTATATACAGCAGACTAGATAGGAGCATCGTGAAGTAAATCGCAGAGCCCAGAAGGCACACAGAAGAAAAAAGGCGGCAAAAAAGGGACACTCCCCCTCCGCCGCACCCACAGCAACCAATCACAGTGCAGTTTGCCTCAGACAGGAGCCAGCACACTCAAACCAATTGGTACCTAGTTAAAAACAAATATACATGACGTCTAAAGAAATGGCAAGTCGAAATGAACAGGCATGTAGCTGCCAAAGTTTCATTCTTGACATATCACCTCCCCAAAAGAAGAATGAATCTGGAAATAAATAAAAACAAATATATAAGCATATAGACATGGATTAGGAATTAAAACCCCTAATCTGTGTCTATATGTATGTATATTTGTTTTATTTGTTTAATTCTATGAATTGGTGTCTGGGAACCTCAAAGTTAATTTTGCTTTGACATTACCATGCCGTGTATTCAATAAACAGTAAGATTTTCAAAAACAGAGTGAATCTGATGATTTATTTGGATCCTCAAGCTGGATGTTGAAAACAACCCCTGTGTATTTGGGCTCACTGCACAACCCCACTGCTCCAGCTACTAAATTTGAATATCTTAACACGATCCATTTGTATCAAAGCCAGGATCCTGGGATTCTCTGCCCTAAGAGAGGGACTGATTTGATCCTATTTGGAAGGCCTGTTGCCGTGTGAGGTTGGCATGCTTTGATTCCTGATGTGTCGGCAATGTCTTTTGGTTGGATCCAGAAAGGGTACCGTTTCTGTTCCTGCTCCTCCTTTTGGAAACAGGGCAATAACCTCCCCTCCCTGAGATTTGGTTAGTCCCAAATAGAGATGGGAAGGCCTGGAAAAAAAAACCCAGAAAAAATGGAGAAAAACAGGGGGGGGGGTGTCTGTTTTTTTTTTCTTTTTTTCCCCAAAGCCATTTGTAAAAAAACTGACAAACTGTTTTCCTCCCAATGTTTCTGTTTTTTTTCCAGGCCTTCCTATCAGTCTTCTTTCTGGAGAACATTAAAGTCCTATTCCCCCCCCCCCCAGATCTTAGAAACCCTTTTTCAGATTAACACATTTTGTTAAAAGGCACCAGCTTTTGCAATATGCATCTTTTGAAGTGAGGTCATGAAAGTTTACGCCTTCCCATCGTTGACTGCCTTCCCCTGAGCTTTTCTCCTAACATCTCCTCTTTTTGCTCTCTCTTTCTGCAATCTAGGATTCAGGAGAGAGGATGATCCCAGGAATGACCCTTCTCGTGAGTAGAATTATTAGCAAATATTTTTGTGTTTTGCATGCGAGAATCAAAGTCCAGGCTGTGAAATGTATCTGAGAGCAAATGCAAGCAAAGATGTCGGTAAGAATGACGGGCGGGTAGGATTGGGGAACAGTCCAGGTTCAAAATTTTCTCAGCCTGCTATAAAAATATTATGGGCTGCCTGGAGCCCTTCAGGTAGGTTTGTCCGTTTAAATTTTGTATCCCATCTTTATTATTTTATTTTATTACTGTCATGGTTCTGACTGACGAACCCAACCAAGCAAACACCTTCGAGAAATTCCAATCTCTTAATGTAAAACTTTATTGAGTACATTATTTCGGCACACATGAAAGCAAAACCAGCTCTGGCAAGATCCCTCTCAAATCGATATAGGAAAAGCATGGAATTCTCCCTCCTCCCTCTGGGTCAGGTCACGTAGCCCAATCAAGTAGAAAAATATTGTTATGAGAAAGTGTCTCTGGGTTTGGTCAAACACCTGGTGTAATGTCCTTGAGTCTCACGGTCTAGCTTCTGAATTTTGATGACTGCATTCCAAACCCTTCCTTTCTTCCCCCTCCCGGAGTTCATTGGCACCTGAAAAGCAATAATTATCACACCAGCAAAATCATGCTTCGAAACTTGACAATTACTTTGCATTTATTTATAAGTAACTCATTGTGGGGAACAAATATAGTACTCTTCTTCCTCCTGTTTTCTCCACAAAAACAATCCTGTGAGGTGGGGTGGATTGAAAGAGAGAGTGACTAGTCCCAGCAGGCTTTCATGCCTAAGGCGGGACTTGTTGTTAATTGCGAAGTCGTGTCCGACCCGTCGCGACCCCATGGACAATGTTCCTCCAGGTCTTCCTGTCCTCTACCATCTTCTGGAGTCCATTTAAATTCACACCTACTGCTTCAGTGACTCCATCCAGCCATCTCATTCTCTGTCGTCCCCTTCTTCTATTGCCCTCAATCTTTCCCAGCATTAGGCTCTTCTCCAGTGAATCCTCCCTTCTCATTAGGTGGCCAAAGTACTTGAGTTTCAACTTCAGGATCTGGCCTTCTAAAGAGCAGTCGGGGTTGATCTCTTCTAGGACTGACCGGTTTGAACGCCTTGCAGTCCAAGGGACTCGCAGGAGTCTTCTCCAGCACCATAGTTCCAAGGCCTCAATTCTTTTGCACTCAGCCTTTCTTATGGTCCAACTTTCACAGCCATACATTGCAACTGGGAAAACCATGGCCTGGACTATACGCACTTTTGTTGGCAGGGTGATGTCTCTGCTTTTTAGAATGCTGTCTAGATTTGCCATAGCTTTCCTCCCCAGGAGCAAGCGTCCTTTAATTTCTTGGCTGCAGTCCCCATCTGAGGTGATCTTTGAGCCCAGAAAAATAAAATCTGTCACTACCTCCATTTCTTCCCCATCTATTTGCCAGGAATTGAGAGGGCCGGATGCCATGATGTTGGTTTTCTTAATGTTGAGTTTCAAGCCAACTTTTGCACTCTCCTTCTTCACCCGCATCAAGAGGCTCTTTAGTTCCTCTTCACTTTCTGCCATTAGAGTGGTATCATCTGCATATCTTAGGTTGTTGATATTTCTCCCGGCAATCTTAATTCCAACTTTTGATTCATCTAGCCCTGCCTTTCTCATGATGTGCTCTGCATATAATTTAAATAGGCAGGGTGACAGTATACAGCCTTGCCGGACTCCTTTTCCAATTTTGAACCAATCAGTGGTTCCGTGTTTGGTTCTCACTGTTGCTTCTTGACCCGCATATAGGTTTCTCAGGAGACAAATGAGATGGTCTGGTACTCCCATCTCTTTAAGAACTTGCCACAATTTGTTGTGATCCACACACTCAAAGGCTTTTGCATAGTCAATGAAGCAGAAGTAGATGTTTTTCTGGAACTCCCTAGCTTTCTCCATGATCCAGCGTATGTTGGCAATTTGATCTCTATTTCCTCTGCCTCTTCGAAATCCTGCCTGTACTTCTGGTAGTTCTCGATCCACATACTGCTGGAGTCTAGCTTGTAGATTTTAAGCATAACTTTACTAGCATGTGAAATGAGTGCAATGGTGCGATAGTTTGAACATTCTTTGGCATTGCCTTTCTTTGGAATTGGAATGTAAACTGACCTTTTCCAATCCTGTGGCCACTGTTGAGTTTTCCAAATTTGCTGTCAAATTGAGTGTAGTACTTTTACTGCATCGTCTTTTAAGATTTTGAATAGCTCAGCTGGAATACTGTCACCTCCACTAGCTTTGTTGTTGCTCAGATTTTCTAAGGCCCATTTCACTTCACATTCTAGGATGTCTGGTTCGAGGTCACTGACCATCTCATTGTGGTTATCTGGGATGTTAAGCTCATTCTTGTATAGTTCTTCTGTGTAGTTTTGCCATCTCTTCTGCCTCTGTTAGGTCTCTGCCATTTTGGTCCTTTATCATGCCCATCTTTGCATGAAACGTTCCCTTCATATCTCCAATTTTCTTGAAGAGATCTCTGGTCCTACCTATTCTGTTGTTTTCTTCTATTTCTTTGCACTGTTCATTTAAGAAGGTATTCTTATCTCTTCTAGCTATTCTCTGGAATTCTGTATTCAATTGGGTGTATCTTTCTTTTTCTCCTTTGCCTTTCGCTTCCCTTCTTTCCTCAGCTCTTTGCAAAGCTTCCTCAGACAGCCATTTTGCTTTCTTGCATTTCTTTTTCTTTGGGATGTTTTTAGTTGCTACCTCTTGTACAATGTTGCGAACTTCCATCCATAGTTCTTCAGGCACTCTGTCTATCAGATCCAGTTCCTTAAATCTATTTGTCACCTCTACTGTATATTCATCAGGAATATGATTTAGTTCATACCTGAGTGGCCTAGTGCTTTTCCCTACTTTTTTCAATTTAAGCCTAAATTTTGCAACGAGCAGCTCATGATCTGAGCCACAGTCAGCTCCTGGTCTTGTTTTTACTGACTGTATAGAGCTTCTCCATCTTTGGCTGCAGAGCACATAGTCAATCTGATTTCTATGTTGACCGTCTGGTGATGTCCATGTGTAGAGCCGTCTCTTGGGTTGTTTGAAAAGAGTGTTTGTTATGACCATCGTATTCTCTTGACAAAATTCTATTAGCCTGTGCCCTGCTTCATTTTGTTCTCCAAGGCCAAACTTGCCTGTTATTCCCGTTATCTTTTGGCTTCCTACCTTAGCATTCCAATCCCCCATGTTGATAAGGACATCATTTTTTGGTGTTAATTCTATAAGGTGCTGTAGGGCTTCATAGAACCGGTCAATTTCATCCTCTTCAGCACCAGTGGTTGGGGCATAGATTTGGATTATTGTGATATTGAATGGTTTGCCTTGGATTTGAATTGAGATCATTCTGTCATTTTGGGGATTGTATCCCAGTATTGCTTTTCCTATTCTTTTATTGACTATGAAGGCTACTCCATTTCTTCTGATGGATTCTTGCCCACAGTAGTATACCTGATGGTCATCTGAGTTAAATTCACCCATTCCTGTCCATTTTAGTTCGCTGATTCCTAAGATGTCGATGTTCATTCTTGTCATCTCTTTTTTGACTACGTCTAGCTTGCCTTGATTCATGGATCTTACAGTCCAGGTTCCTATGGAGAAAAAATCTTTACAGCATCGGACTTTCCTTTCACCACCAGATATATCCACAGCTGAGCGTCCTTTCGGCTTTGGCCCAGTCGCTTCACTCTTTCTGGCGCTACTAGTACTAGCCCTCTGCTCTTCCCCAGTAGCATATTGGATACCTTCCGACCTGAGGGGCTCATCTTCCAGCGTCATATCTTTTTTCCTTTTAGTACTGTCCATGGGGTTTTCATGGCAAAGATACTGGAGTGGTTTGTCATTTCCTTCTCCAGTGGATCACATTTTGTCAGAACTCTCTGCTATAACCTGTCCGTCTTGGGTGGCCCTGCACGGCATAGCTTATAGCTTCATTGAGTTATGCAAGCCCCTTCGCCACGACAAGGCAGTAATCCATAAAGGGGAAGGCGGGACTAGAATTCACCATTTCCTGGTGATCGGCTGAAATTCATCCAGCCTGTTTTCGTATGTAAGGCTGGACTAGAACTCACTGTCTCCTAGTTTCTAACCTGGTGCCTTCACTACTAGACCAAGGTGGTTATACACTGGCGCCCCTCCAATCAGCTTCTCTGCTGTGACAACTTGGCTCCAATTCTGTCTTTTTGGACCCTCAGCTCTGAAGTAGAGAGATGAGGGAAGGAGCCTGGAGCAACTTTGACCCCAGAAATGGAGGTTCTCCGTGAGAAAAGATGGGGTGAGGGAGGAGGAGATCTGGAAGGAGAAGGAGGGAGATGGCTGGGCTGGAGGGGAAATCCTTCATGGTGGTGGTACTTAGGGATGGAGGAGAAGCGAAAAGAGAAGTCTAGAAGAGAGATGAAGAACATATCCAGGAATTCATCTCCTCAGGGAGGTGACCCATCAACAGGGAGCGGAAGCTTCCCATTATACAACTAGATGGGAACTTCCCTGTTTTTCTCCCTTTTGCAGCAAAAAAGCTGCCAATTCTGACCAGGTTAAACTGAATGCTGGCGCTGGAGAAGGAGAGGAGTTTCTCTCCCACAATCAGGGATTCCTGCAGCCTCTTCTGGGAGGGGGAGAGCTGTCCCCAGATTGTTCAAGAGTTCATTTTGGAAGCCTTAAGAAGGAACAGACGATTGTGGTGTTGGCTGCTGCTCCTGTTCCGGTCTCCTCTGAATTGCAATTAAATAAATTTGAGGGCACCGAATCAAGTTCAGTTCCTGATGACTGTATAGTCAAAAAAGGCTTCTCAATCTCCTTAACTTGGCTGATTTTGGTCATTTCTGCCTTCTCATTTTTTTCTGTAGGTAGAGCTCCACTTATGACCAGTTGCTCAGGAACCATTTGAAGTTACAACGGACCACCTTAGAGGTACTTACAACCAGCTTCCAAAATATTAAGGGCTGCCCATCTTCCCCACCTCCCACCTCTCCATAGCACTTATGGCTGTTTGCAGCTTCCTGCAGCCACATGACCGTGTTTTCCTAAAGGTGCTTTTTCATGAGGCTTTCTTGTTTTTCTTTGAAGATGTTTTGCTTTTCATCCAAGAAGCTTCTTCTGCTCTGACTGGATGGTGGAGACTGGGAGGATTTATATCCTTGCAAACATCTGGTCATTTGCCTTCTTTTAGAGAGTCATTGAGGCCACTTGGAAGAGTGCAAATGACCAGCTGTCTGCAAGGAATAAAAATCCTTCCATTCCCCATCATCTGATCAGAGCTGAAGAAGCTTCTTGGGTGAGAAGTGAAACATCTTCAAAGAAAAACAAGCAAGTCCAGTTGCCTCCTGGAAAAGCAATTTTAGAATAACCATGACCTGGATGACTGAGAATCTCCATAGTCATGACCACATTTTGTGATGTTTTTGTCGAAAACTTGCAGTTTTCAGCAAAACCAGCTTATGGTGAACAATTGACTGCCTCAAAAAAAGTTATAAAATTGGGTTGGTCACATTGGTGACCTGTTTTACGACCACCATGACTTGGGAGCATAATGAGCAGACTCCATTATGGTCATTAGTTGGAAACTCTCTCTACCTCCCTCCCCCTTGTCAAGCCAAAACATTTTATTTTGAGGGGTCCTTGATGTTCTCTGAGCTTGTTGTCAGCAAACAAGATTCCTTACTAGCATTGATGATGTTACCTAGTTAGGTAATGAAACGTCTGCAAGAAAACAAGCAAGCTCAGAGAGCACCAAGGACCCTCTCAAAGCAATGTTTCTCAGCCTTAGTAGGTTTAAGATGTGTGGACTTCATCCCCCAGAATTCCCAAGCCAGAGCTACAAATATATTTCAACCCTGAGCTACAAATATATTCCTTTATTGGTACATTTTATTTGATTCCACCAACTAAATAAAACCCATATTAGTTTGAGCTGGGGGGGCAGAAAGTCAAGGTCAATTCTGGTTAGTCAGAATCACACTCCAGCTTGAAGTCAGCAACCAGGATAGATCTTGGCCTCCTGGTTTGTCCTCATCCAGGAACAAAAGTAGATGTTTTTTGTCGTTGCAGGTCTGTCACTTAATGTCCTTCTGCAGTGTTGAATTGATCATTGTTTGTCCTATGTTTTCTCCGCAGTCTGAAACGATGCTGTCAATTGAGATGGGAGCACAGGAAACATTTAATGTGGAATGTTTTTGCATTGAAAACAGATGGAGATGCAGCCATTTTCTTCTTTTTGCTTTTAGAGTTAGATGATGCTGGGGGGGGGGAATGTGCACAAGAGGCTAGCTAGACATAATAACGCTGGACCTACTGTGAGAACCAAGATTGTTGAAAAAAGAAATGATAAGGAATTGGCAAGCTGGAGGGGAAGCCCATGCTTCCAACTAATTGGGGAATGTGATTTATGACTGTTAACTGGAGGAGGGAATTGTGCTTTGATATTATGTGCTCAGGGAAGGAGACCTCAGTTTTTGGCTTCAATTATTTTAGTGCCGATGCTATGCTACTCAAATATTCTTTTTTTAAAAACAAATTTTTATTGGTTTTCCAATTTTACATTGAGTATTCGGAAAGCAGCGTGGTGACTGGGTAATCAGTGGTTCAATAACAAAATCTTTAGTACATATCTCAGGTTACATCATCAGAAATTCCTTCTCCATTTCCCTTAACATTTGTTATATCACATTTAGGCTAATAGATCTTTAATTATAACAAAGCTAGTTAAAACATTTATCAATATATTTTTTGCTTATACATATCCATATCCTGTTTTTAAGTTTTACCTAATTTTTAATTTTTATATTACAATATTCCAATATCCATAGTGTTTGAGTTTCGGGTAATCCAAATTTCCTTTATTTCACTACATAAAAGTTATCATATCTAGAATATACATGTTACTTACAAATATATTCTTATCTTATTTCATAAACATTTTCTATTTCTCATCCTAATACATCATCATTTGCTGATAGAGTGTCCTTTATTGTCTCAAGTCCATCATCATCTATATTATCTGGGCTAAGCAATAGTTCGAAGCTAATTCCTAATTGTTAATTTTCATTTCCCTTATAAGTCTAAATCCTGAATATTAAGCCAGTTAATCCCTTATTTTTTATCATTTAACAACAATATTTAAATCCAATAATTTCCCTTCATCTAAAAATCTCCCTTTAGCCCATTAGTTGAGACTTTAGGATCCTCTATCATAAATTAAAAGATCCTATTTTTAAAAAAATCTAACTCTGGCTTTCTTTTTGTGCCAACCACTCTTCCATACATGCCTTGAAATCATCAAATAAATCTCCCTTCATTCTTGTACGTATTGCTTGAATCAAGGGAGACCATCTAGTTATCAGTTTTCCAGAAAGGCTGGCCCATTCATAGTCGTAGATTGTTGTCCAGGTGGCTCCTTCATTACAATTTGGTCTTCTTGTTCCTCAGGTTTCTTCTGGTTTAGGTAGAGAGTCACGTCCAGCTTTATGGTGGTTATTTGGTTATCTAGGTTTTCAGTATGCTGTATTTGTTGGTCTTTAACAGTCTCTGTGTTAGTGTTGCTTTGTTCCACTTCTGTTGCTTTTTGGGTTGTAAGTTCTTTAGTTGTGGTCAGGGTTTGTCTGTCTAAAATGTCAATAAATTATATTTGTTGATCTTTAAACTCCTCTGTTTTTGGTATTAATTTCTTCTGCCTCTGTTGGTTTTTGGATTATAGGTTCTTTTGTTGAAGTCAGAGTTTCATTTTGTAGGTTTAAGCTGGCACCTTTGTCTTTCAGTCTGGATTTAATTATCTCAGTAGCTTCAAGGATTTTTTTCAAGTATGAGTTTATAATTAAGTTGTTGCTGGTCTTCCTCCATTTCCAACACAGGTATAGGTAGTCCTTTAGTGAAGGCTATTTTTAGATGAAAGTTAGTAAATGTTCACCTCCACAATTCCTAAAAACCAATTTTACTGTCCAGCTGTTCTCCCAGCTTTTTATCTCTTTTAGATAGTACCAAGGACAAATCTGGGCTGTAAGCAGGTCTCTTTAACCAAAGTATTTTCTTGTTATACCAAGCTTTGCCACAAGATGACCCTGACAGCATTTAAAATCTTTCAAGAGCAGGGCTAGGTTTTTATCCAGATAAAGTTCTTTTTCATAGATAAGGTGACAGGTCCCCGTGAGAATAGGAATTTTTTGGTCCCCAGATATCAAGGTAATAAAAATCCAGTTACTTAATTGTATTTTTCAGGGCTTTATTTTCCCTACGTAGTCAGGCGCTGCCATCTTAGAGGGTAGGAGGAAAATGTTTCCTTCCCTCTCTCCTCGCAGGGGGAAGAAGTTTCAGAAGGCTTTTGACAGGAAAATACTTGGGATACAAAAAGGTAAAGTCTCACCCAGTTCCTCCGTGGTGATTTCAATGTGTTTGGTTGTAAATTTGGCCTTGGCAGGTAGCGGCTTAATGATGGGCCATGTGAATGGCCAATCTTTTCTCTGTCGGTTCGAAGAGCTGCCCCGGATCAAATGGAAGGGCTGCTGCCCTTCCGCGATCAATCAGGAGATCCTCTTCCCCTCTCGTTGCCCCTCCAAGGCAACTTTCGGCCCCTTTTAGGGTCCCCCGGCGAGAAAATGGACGGCAGAGAGAGCGATCGCCCTGTACATCCGCCAGCGCCGTGATCCGGAACCGGAAGCCTAAACTCATAATCCCTAAGTTGGGGGCACAGGTAGATTTAAAAGTGTTAGTCAATTCTGGATGCTCCTGGTGCATCATTAGCTTGCCATTTGACATGAAAATGGGCATACGAGCAAAATTGCTCTCCAAACCTGTGAGGTTTGAGCAAGCCAATGGCTCCCTGATGGGAGGAACTTTAGTCACGCAAGTAACTGAGCCCCTATGCTTAGAAATAGGTGAGCACTGGGAGTTTATTCGCTTCCTGGTGGCTCCAAAAATGACTGAGCTGTGATCCTAGGATTAGCCTGGTTGGACTAATGGAAGCCATTTATCTGGTGGGAGAAAGGAATGAGAACTGTGAGACTACCAATAGGGCCCAAGCCCTACACTGATTCAACTGACGTTATAGGAAACTTTAGCCCACCCAATGAGGGAGCGCACATGGCTGCCTCACTGCCACCAGGCGAGCTGCTCATCCCCAGTGAGTACCGGGACCCAGCGGAGGCATTTAGTGAGAAAGAATGCGATGCCCTGCCTCCTCGCCGACACAATGATTGCTCCATTGAACTGTTGCCGGGGGCCAAACTCCCACAATCGAGAATGTACACTATGTTCCCCCTCGAAATGGAGGAGATGTAGCGATATGTGGACAAAAATCTAGTGAGAGGATTCATTGAATGGGCCAAGTCTGCTGTGGGAGTCCTTGTATTGTTTAAAGAAAAAAAAAGATGGGTCCTGGTGTATCTTGATGACATCCTGATATATAGCACGAATATGACTGATCATATACAGTTGGTGAGAGAAGTGTTAAAGAAACTATTGAATGCCAAGCTTTATGTCAAACTGTCAAAATGTGAATTTCACCAGACCCGATTAGATTATCTTGGCTACAAAATTTACAATGAGGGCATTGAAATGGACCCAGCCAAAGTGAAAGCTGTAATTGAACGGCAGCCCCCCAAAGACTCGCAAACAGCTCCAGAGCTTCATAGGTGTTGCCAACTTCTACCCTCAATTCATCCCCTCCTTTGCTGAGATTGCGCTGGGCACAGTACTTTTAACCGTTTTAACTTCACTCTAAAGTACATACCGGGAGCGTACGTACCCCAGAGAAAGAAATTGTTGGAATATTCATGAACAGGAAGAGTCATGGGGTAACTCAGTCAGCCAATGTGAAGAAAGTGCTACTGAATCTGTGTAAAAGGTATTGAGTTAGAAGCTGAATTTTCAGTCTCAGTTTGTCTCTGTAAGAAGTCTTCATTGAGCTATGTTGCTGTAAAGAAGAATGTATGGTATTGTAAATATTTTGATACGAATATAAATAAATTTATTTGAATCAGCTAAATGCAGTCAACTGTGAGAGCTTCTGATTTATTTTTTCACCAACAGAGAAATTAAAAATCTCTAACAGAAATATTAAAAGGGCAGAATATTATATTTCCTCAAAGAATCTTAAAGAGGCAGAAAAGCATGCCCAGTTTTTCTTAATAGCCCCAAGTCTCTCTCCCCCAAGCAGAAACCAGCTCTATAGAAATACAGATGTAATAATCCATTCAGGAAGGTTGGAGGCCTCCAGCTATAAACTGCAACCTTCTTTTTAAAGCAGTCGCCATGTTGTTTATTCCTGACTTGGACTGAACCATGATGAAGACTTTTCCTTCTTTGTGGCAGCCCTGAGGATCAGGGCTGCCCCTTTCTCCTCTCAGGTGCAGCTGCTGTGCTATTCTGTGCTCAGGCTGGGAATCATTTTTTTCTTCCATAATTTTTATTCTCAGGAATTTGTCTCAAATTCTTTCACCTAGGGGTTTCTGCAAAACAAAGGCAACCGTCACAATCTCAAGTCCAAGCAATCCAACCCCTCAAGCAGAATAGAGCTGGAAGGGACCTTGGAGGTCTTCTAGTCCAGCCCCGTTCAAACAGGAAACCTTATATCATTTCAGACAAGTGGCTGTCCAGTCTCTTCTTAAAAACGGTTCTTAACAAAACCTGTGCTTTTTCTGCCAGATCTGCTAGGGCAGGGGTCTTCAAACTTGGCTGTCTAATGACTTGTGCACTCCAACTCCTAGAATTCCTCAGGCAGTTTGAAGACCCCTGTGCTATGGGAATTGATTTTCTTTCGAATAAGTACACTGTCGGAATCCAATTATATTTCATTTCTATCTACCTACTCTGATAAAAACCAATTCTTACTCTCTTCTGGATTCTGTCATACTACAAAAGAGGAGGAGGGTAAGCATGGGGGTTTTACCACCCTCACTTCCGGTTGTTGATTCTCTTTGAGAGTACTAACCATAACAATGCAGCCATCCCCTTTCATCCTACTCCCTCTGAAATTCTCCCTTTTGCCGGCAGTGAGGGAAAAGGGGAAAATGCAACACCTGGGATATGGAAAAAGAGAGAATGAGTGATCGTGCCTACGGAGCAGACTGACGATATATTTCCTGGACTTAACAACTAGAAATCTGCCGAATTGAATCGCCTGGAAGAACTATGGGGTCGGGCTGCTGGGGAACACTTTAAAACATTGAATGGTGGGGGGAGGGGGATCCCTCAGATCCTGTCTAACATGCCTGCCATCAGTTTCTCTTAATAAAAGTTCCTGTTGGAAGAGACGTTCCAAGAGTTGTTTTCTTAAGATGTAAAGTGAGGTGGATCCTTACACACTCTGTAGATGCATTTTGGAACTTTTTAATACTTTGCCCCCCCTCCCCCTTCAAAGTTATTTCCAAGCTAAAAACTGAGCTCAGTGGTTCTTGGGAGATGCCTGACTGCAGCATGCTACTGGCACATTTTGTTTAGCAATAAGTCAAACTAAAATACACCAAACCCATCTTGCATTGCCAATCTTTTAAGTGATGAGTATGCATTCCATGTACACAAAAAACGAGGGAAGATACCAACAGAAGAGAGCTTGGAGTTGAACTGTGGAATCCTTGGTGCTCTTTGAACTTGGTTGTTTTCTTGTAGGCCTTTCATTATACAGCTGGGTTAATAGCATCCCACCTCATCCCTTTTCTTTGTCAAGCTGCCAGTGAAGGGGAATATAGATGAAAGTGCGAGTCAGTCTCGACAGGAAGGATTTATATTCTTCAATACAAATCCTTCCATTCCCCACCATTCAATCAGAACTGAAGAAGCTTCTTGGATGAGAAGCGAAACATCTTCAAGGAAAATGACACCAAACTGACAGGAGTAGCCAACACCCCAGAAGATAAACTCAGGACCCAAAAAGATCCCGGGCTGATAAACAATCGGCCCTATCCAACAAAATGAGTTTCAGTGTGGAGAAAAGCAATGTTTTGCATTTAAGCAGGAAAAATCAAAGGTACAAGTGCAGACTGGGCAAAACCTGGCTTAAAAACTGTAACTGAGAGGGACCTTGGAGTCCTAGTGAACGATCACTTGACTATGAGCCAGCAGTGTGCAGCAGCAACCAAAAAAGCTAAAAGGTTGTATGAACAGAGGCATAGAATCAAGATCACATGAAGTAAAATACTGCAGCCAATTTTGGTCATCGTATCATAAAAAAAATGTTGAGAGTTTGGAAAAAAGAGAAGAGCAACTAAGATGATCAAAGGCCTGGAGACTAAAACATAGGAAGAACGGCTACGGGACTTGGCTCTGGCAAGTCTAAAGAAAAGAAGAAATAGGGGAGACATGATACTGTGTTTTCCCGAAAATAACCCTCCCCCAAAAGACCTACCCTGATTTGTGGGGGTGGGCCTAATATAAGCCCCACTCTAAAATAAGCCCTAATTAGGATCCTACCCACTCTGTCCCACCTGGCTGCCACAATGGGGCAGGAGGCCGCGTGGCACATCCCGCCGCTGCCACCACAATGAGGTGAGGCAAGTGGGGGAGGGGGTGGAGCAAGATTTATTTAATTTTTTTTGCGAGAAGTTGGAAGGTCTGACTGAAATTTTTTTAGTCCCACAAACTCTGTTTCCCTGCAGCAGGAGAGAAACGTGCCAGAGCTGGAAAGCAGGTTAGTGAAGAAATCTTTTCCTTTTGGGAAGAGGGAGGAGCAGGACGATGGTGCGCCAAGCTCTATAGCAGCACCGGGAGAAGTGGCAGGAAACAGGGATGCCATTTCGAGAACAGAGAAGGGAGACGCGAGGCGATGGTAGGGTGGCAAGCAAGTGCTCTTTTCTGCTTTGCATTGCTACAAAGAGACGTTTCCCTCCCCGTTCTCTGTTCTCTAGTGGTGGCGACGGAGGGCTGGTGGAGGGAGGCGACATCACCAGGCAGGTGATTTGTGGGGTGGAGCATGAAGAAAGCCTCTAGCGGTGCACAACAGTAGAGCCTTGCACTGTCACTCCCCTCAGGCTCAGAAAGGGTGGAGGGGGACCAGGTCTACTCTGCCCATCCTCCGTAGGGTAGCATGGAAGTCCAGCTTGCCAGGGGAGTGAAAGGGAGCAAGGAATGGCCTGGCTGGGGGGGGGGGGGGCTGAAGGAAGCAGGTGCAGGGTGTGTGGAGCAGCTCCAGTCCCTCCACCAACCTCCGTTGTGGCAGCCACAGTGGGATCTGCTGCGTGGCCTTCTACTGCAAGCGGCTACAGCAGAAGTGGGCCAGCAGCCATGCCGGCTCCTGCTGGATGGGGCTGTTGGTGCCGCTACTACAAGGTGAGGCAGGTGTCATGAAAAGTATAAGACACTGCCCAAAACAGTAGGCAGCACCTACTGCCTCTTTTGGAGGCAAAAATAAGACCGGGTCTTACTTTGGGGGAAACACGGTAGCAGTATTCCGGTATTTGAGGGGCTGCCACAAAGAAGAGGGGATCACGTTATTCACCAAAGCACCAGAGGGAAGGACAAGAAACAATGGTTGGAAGCTGATAAAAGAGAGAAGCAACCTGGAATCAAGAAGAAATTTCCTGACAGTGAGGACAATTAACCAGTGGAACAACTTGCCTCCAGAAATCCTGGGCACTCCATCACTGGAGGTTTTTAAGAAGAGGCTAGACCAGGGGTAGGCAATCTTGGCTCTTATGACTCGTGGACTTCAACTCCCAGAATTCCTGAACCAACCATGCTGAGGGCAAAGGGAGAGGTTTCCAAGCTGAATCATGGTGACTCAGGAATTCTGGGAGTTGAAGTCCACGAGTCATAAAAGAGCCAAGGTTGCCTACCCCTGGGCTAGACAGTCACTTGTCAGAGATGATATATGTTCTTCTGCTTGAGCAGGGGGCTGGACTAGAAGACCTCCCAAGCTCCCTTCCAGCTCTATTCTACTCTAAAAACAAAGAAAGCCCAGTTGCCTTTTGAAAAAAGTACCTTAGGGACAACTTCAAACTGAAACAGCACCGAGCTGACTCCAGCATACTGGAGCAGTTGGCAGTATGACGTTTTATAGTTTTTTTTATTTAAAGAACAAAACACAAAAACAATAGCAATAGTGATGCATATATACATTGTGAAAGAGAAGGGAAAAAACATATCAGTAAAAAGAGCTGGAACAAAAAGATAAAAAATAGGTTCACATATTACAATTCTGTATGTACTTGCAAAGGCAAAAATATAATTTTGTAATCACATTCTTTAGGGCAAAATTATTCCAAACAAATATATTTCTGACACATTTACATAGCTATTTTTAAATTTAATTTATAGCTGTATAAATAAGTCCCATGTTTCAACTGCATTTATCCATACAAAGTCTTCATCTATAGGCTCATAGTTGATGGCCAGTCAGATTTTCCTTCCGTTGAGGGAAAGGACCATAAATTTATCTTTCCAATATTGCTTAATATTGAGTCAGCCCTGAGCTTATGAGTCTTTGGGACTCTTAACATACAGACAGTCCTTGACTTACATTTCTTTAGTGACCATTCAAAGTGACTTCTGTTTTTCAGTTACGACCGTTACACCTTCTCCATGGTCACGTGATCAAAATTTGGACGCTCAGATTTACAATAGTTGCAGTGTCCCGGGGCCATGTGATCCCCTTTTGTGACTTTATGACCAGCAATGGAGAAGCCAGATTCACTTAACAACTCTGTTACTCATTTAACTGCAGTGATTCACTTAACAACCGTGACAAGAAGGGTTGTTAAAATGGGGCAAGATTCACTGAACAATTGTCTCAGCAACAGAAATTTTGGGCTCCGTGTGATCATACATCGAGGACTACCTGCACTAGAACAGCTTGGCATCCTACACATTTAATAGCTAACAATACTGTCATCCAATGAGGATTGGAGGGCAGCAAGGGGGAACTGAGGCTGGGCCAACAGGGTGGGGTGAGGGGTGGGGAAGGGGGCAGCAATCAATAATAGTTTGGTATTTGGGCAGGTGAGGATAATCTAGAACAGGGGTCCCCAACTCCCGGTACGTGGACCGGCACCGGTTCGTGCAAACAAGAGAAGCCCCATCCGCGGGATGCAGGCAACACGTGGAACTACGCCCCCTCTGGTCCGCAGAAAACCCTTTCTTTGCAGAACCGGTCCCTGGTGTTCAAAAGCTTGCGGGCCACTGATCTAGAACAGGGGTCTTCAAACTCGGCCTCGTTTATGACTCATGGACTTCAACTCCCAGAATTCCCGAATCAGCCGTGCCATATTTTCTTCTTTCCCGTCTTCCCTTAAAACAGCGGTTCTCAACCTGTGGGTCGGGACCCCATTTGGAGTCGAACGACCATTTCACGGGGGTCGCCAAACAACGCAGTCCGCCATTTTTTTCCCCCTTTTCCTTAGCTGTGCTACTCCCTTTTATTCTATTGGCTTTTGAAAGCCAACAGAATAGACTCTCTTGAATAGAGTCTAATTCTATTGGCTTTCAAAAGCCAATAGGAATTGTCCAGCATCCACTCTACTCTACTCCATATTCTATTCTATTCTATTCTATTCTATTCTATTCTATTCTATTCTATTCTATTCTATTCTATTCTATTCTATTCTATTCTATTCTATTCTATTCTATTATTCTATTCTATTCTATTCTAACTCAAGCGGTTCATCTTAGCTTGCTGTATCAAGCAGGCCTTCACCTTAAATCATATATTTACTTCTTCTGCCATAACAGCTTTGTGAATACAGTCACCTTGTTTTGATAGCCTTGTTTACCACATTGTGTTGAACTCAGCGGACATTTTGCTACTCGCTAAATATCCGAGCAGTTAAAAAGCTTACAAACATCCAAATACATTTGCAAACATTTCATCAATTCTATTGCAGTCCGAATAGCTCAGCCAGAGCCAGGAAGTTGACATCGTGACATGAACAAAGAGCCACGTGGGAACGTTTCCTCCCATCTCAATTCACAGCATCGTTTCAGACTGCGGAGAAAACATAGGACAAACAATGATCAATTCAACACTGCAGAAGGACAGCAAAGTGACAGACCTGCAATGACAAAAAAACATCTACTTTTGTTCCTGGATGAGGACAAACCAGGAGGCCAAGATCTATCCTGGTCGGTGACTTCAAGCTGGAGTGTGACTCTGACTAACCAGAATTGACCTTGACTTTCTTCTTGGGATCAGTTACCCCCCAGCTCAAATTAATATGGGTTTTATTTAGGTGGTGGAATCAAATAAAATGTACCAATAAAGGAGTATATTTGTAGCTCAGGGTTGAAATATATTTGTAGCTCTGGCTTGGGAATTCTGGGGGATGAAGTCCACACATCTTAAAGTTACTAAGGCTGAGAAGCATTGCTTTGAGAAGGTCCTTGGTGCTCTCTGAGCTTGCTTGTTTTTTTGCAGACGTTTCATAACCTAACTAGGTAACATCATCCGTGCTAGTAAGTAGTCTTGTTTGCTGACAGAGAGCTCAGAGAACATCAAGGACCCCTCAAAATAAAATGTTTTGGCTTGGGGAAGGGAGGTAGAGGGAGTTTCTAACTAATGACCATAATGGAGCCTGCCCATTATGCTTCTAAGTCACGGTGGTCATAAAACAAATCACCCATGTGACCGACACAATTTTACAACTTTTTTTTGATGTAGTCAATTGTTCACCATGGGTTGGTTTTGCTGAAAAATGCTGGTTTTCAACAAAAACATCACAAAATATGCTCATGACTATGGAGATTCTCAGTCATCCAGGTCATGGTTATTCTAAAATTGCTTTTCCAGGAGGCAACTGGACTTTCTTGTTTTTCTTTGAAGATGTTTCACTTCTCACCCAAGAAGCTTCTTCAGCTCTGATCAGATGGTGGGGAATGGAAGGATTTTTATTCCTTGCAGACAGCTGGTCATTTGCATTCTTCCAAGTGGCCTCAACGACTCTCTAAAAGAAGGCAAATGACCAGCTGCCTGTAAGGAGTATAAATCCTTCCATTCCCCACCATCCAGTCAGAGCGGAAGAAGCTTCTTGGATGAGAAGCAAAATGTCTTCAAACTAAAACAAGAAAGTCCAGTTGCCTCATGAAAAAGCACCTTTAGGAAAACACGGTCATGTGACTGCAGGAAGCCGCAAACAGCCATAAGTGCTATGAAGAGGTGGGGGGTCGGGGGTGGGGAAGATGGGCAGTATTATGGAAGCTGGTAGTAAATACCTCTGAGGAGGTCTGTTGTAACTTCAAACGGTAGCTCAGCAACTGGTCATAAGTGGAGGTTTACCTATAGAAAAAGATGAGAAGGCAGAAATGACCAAAATCAGCCAAGTTAAGGAGACTGAGAAGCCTTTTTTGACTCTATAGTCATCAGGAACTGAACTTGATTCGGTGCCCTCAAATTTATTTAATTGCAAATCACAGGAGACCGGAACAGGAGCAGCAGCCAACACCACAATCGTCTGTTCCTTCTTAAGGCTTCCAAAATGAGGTCTTGAACAATCTGGGGACTGCTCTCCCCCTCCCAGAAGAGGCTGCAGGAATCCCTGATTGTGGGAGAGAAACTCCTCTCCTTCTCCAGCGCCAGCATTCAGTTCAACCTGGTCAGAACTGGCAGCTGTTTTGCTGCAAAAGGGAGAAAAACAGGGAAGTTCCCATCTAGTTGTATAATGGGAAGCTTCCCGCTCCCTGTTGATGGGTCACCTCCCTGAGGAGATGAATTCCTGGATATGTTCTCCATCTCTCTTCTAGACTTCTCTTTTTCTGTTCTCCTCCGTCCCTAAGTACCACCACCATGAAGGATTTCCCCTCCAGCCCAGCCATCTCCCCCCTTCTCCTTCCACATCTCCTTCCCCCCCTCACCCCATCTTTTCTCAGGGAGAACCTCCATTTCTGGGGTCAAAGTTGCTCCCGGCTCCTTCCCTCATCTCTCCTACTTCAAAGCTGAGGGTCCAAAAAGACAAAATTGGAGCCAAGTTGTCACAGCAGAGAAGCTGATTGGAGGGGCGCCAGTGTATAATCAGCTTGGTCTAGTGGTGAAGGCACCAGGTTAGACACTAGGAGACAGTGAGTTCTAGTCCCGCCTTACATATGAAAACAGGCTGGATGAATTTCAGCCGATCACCAGGAAATGGTGAATTCTAGTCCTGCCTTAGGCATGAAAGCCTGCTGGGACTAGTCACTCTCTCTTTCAACCCAACCCACCTCACAGGATTGTTGTTGTGGAGAAAACAGGAGGAAGAAGAGTACTATATTTGTTCCCCACAAGGAGTTACTTATAAATAAATACAAAGTAATTGTCAAGTTTCGAAGCATGATTTTTCAGGTGTGATAATTATTGCTTTTCAGCTGCCAATGAACTCCGGGAGGGGGGAGAAAGGAAGGGTTTGGAATGCAGACATCAAAGATTCGGAACCCATCGCGGCATCTCTAGTTGCATGGGGAGACTCGTCTCCTCGTCGGCTAGCTTTCTCTCCGCTGGCAGACCCTTACGCGGCTCCAAAGTCGCCCTTCTGTCGAGGAGGCTACTGAGGAGCGGCGGCTTCTTTAGCGGTTTGAGCTATCTCTGAGGGCTGACGAAGATCGGCCAGTAAAATGGCCGATCACCCTGCTGCTTCAAACCGCAAGCCAAAGAACATCTAAGCTGTAAGAACCCCCATGGTGAATCCGGGTGAGACTTTGCTTTGCTATTCTCTCTATTCTATTTTGTTTTTGGTACCTGAAAGAGCCTTGTTGGAATTATTTCCCTGACTTGAAAAGGCAGCTTCTACATTCTTTGGGAAGAAAGGTGTTCTATAAAAATAGAACAAAATTTTAAAGACTATATTTTACTTTTATATTTTTTGGGGTACAGGAAATTTTTTTTCTTTTTTCCTCTCTTTCTAAGAATTGTATTATTATCCTATACTGGAAGATTATTTCTTTGTCACATTATATTTTAAAAGATACCAAAAAAAAGGAAATGGTTTCTGGAAAAGACCTTTTTTAATTTACTGAGGACATCTAGTGGCGAAAATTTAAAACTACAACATCTGGTTACTTGGTGTGAAGATGGACTAGATCTGACCTTCAAAACACTTTTGAAGAGAAAAGATAAGCTGGGCAGCTGTGGGAACTGTGGGGGTGGATATTGCCTAAATTATATCAAATATAGCCTCCACAAAAAGAAAAAGAAAAGAAAAGAAAAAAGAGACTCTTTTTAATTACTATCAAAATGGAGAAACCTCAGTCACAATTAAACTGTACACTTATATTGGAAAAGATCTATGAGGCTACTGCAAAAATATGTGCTACAATGAAAAAGTTCACTACAAAACTAAGATCCAGAAATTTCACTTCAAATGTGCAAATGGATGTCCAGGCTACATCTGACTATGGTATAAATCAAAACATACTAGAAGAGGAATTAACAGAGATAAAAGAGGAACTTATTCCAGCTTACAAACCTTCCATCTGCAATTTAGAGGAACTGAAGAAGCAAAGACTGAGACTTCAAACTACAAAGCAATGACCCTTTAAGGAAGAGAGAAATAGACGTCTAATGCAGAAGATGGGATTGCTATTATTTCAAAGGCTACTGCAAGCAACAAAGACAGATTTACTGGCTGAAAGGGAAGCATCCCTATGGAAACCTGTTTGACACAGGAAAAAAGCCAGAATTAGACTGAAAAGAGAAATTTAAAATTGTGTAATGGATTTAAAGGCAATGTTTGATTTATGGTTTGTTTTAAGGATTATGACTTAGAGTTAGAAGCAAGAAAAAATATAAATATATATATATGAGGGAGTTTTTTAGAAAAGATATTTTAAATAGATTAAAAATACTTTTTGGAGTAATAGATTTATTTTGATGAAAATTATGTATTGGAATTGAAAAAATGTTGATTTTTTAGATTGGGATGGTTTTAATAATTAATGGAGTGTTTTAATTTAGATGATTTTTTTGTACAATAACATAGATGTGATAAGGTATGACAATCAATTGGATGAAATTTGAAGTTTCTGTAATGAATTGAAGTGAATTAAGGTTTAACATTATTTTTTAACTAAGATAGCTATTGTGTAATGGAAGAATAAATAAATGAGATTGGTGATAAAAGGAGGGATGAGAGATTAAGAACTAGAATATCTCTGGAAGGGATATCTGAATTTATAACTTGTTGATTTTTTTTTTTTATTGAATTTTTTCAGAAATTTTACAGATAAACATCCACCCCCCCTCCCAAACCACCCCACCCTCCCCCCCCCCCGACTTCCCAGAACTGAATATAGGATTATTTAACAAATTTTAAAAATAACGTTTACAATTTATAAGATAATTAATAATAATAATAAAAATCGTAATCATAATATATATAATAATAATATACATAACATAAGCTTTAAAGTGAATAATATATACTAAAAAAAAAAGAAAAAAAAAGAGGAAAAAAGGAAAAAGAAAAGAGAGAGAAAAAGAAAAAAAGAAAAAGGTAGACGAAAAATAAAACATATATAAAAAAGTATATGAATAATAATACATAAAGCGTAAAAAAAAGAAGAAAGAAAGAAAAAAAAACAATCATTACAAGTTATAGAAAAGCTAAATAATATTTTTCCATATCCAAATTATGTTGTATAAAATTTATCCATTTTTCCCATACCGCAAAAAATTTCTCTTGAGATTGCTCCTTTAAAAAAGCCGAAATCTTTGCCATTTCTGCCAAATACGAAACTTTATAAAACCACTCTTGTAAAGTAGGCAAGGATTCCTTCTTCCAATATTGTCCTATTAACAGCCTAGCGGCTGTAATCAAATTTAACATCAATATAACCTCCTTAGCATCACAATCAATAACAATACCTAATAAAAATAATTGCGGAGTAAATTTTACCCTCTTTCTAAAAATTCTTTGAATATTCCACCATATCTTAATCCAAAAAGCTTTTATATGCTTACACGTCCACCAGATATGATAATAAGTAGCATCCAAGTGTCCACATCTCCAGCATTTCGGCTGTAAATTAGGGTACATAATGGACATTTTCTTTGGATCAAGGTGCCATCTATAAAACATCTTATAAAAATTCTCTCTTAAATTTTGCGCTTGTGTGAATTTAACATTTCTTATCCAAATAAGTTCCCAAGTATCCATTGAAATCGATTCACCAATATTCTGTGCCCATTTAATCATACAATCTTTAACTAATTCAGATTCTGAATCCAATTCCACTAAAACCCCATAAACTCTCTTTATATGGGTTGGCCTTTGATCTCTTACTTGTTTTAGAAGAATTTCATCTTCTCTGAGCCAGCCCATTTTACAATCCATCTTCCATCTATCCACTATTTGTCTATATTGGAACCATGAATAAATTAGATTTTCATGTGTTAATTCTTCCAAAGATTTTAACTGCCAGTCTTGGCCATCCCATCTAAGTAACTGTGCATAAGAGACCATATCCATATTAACCCCTTTCCTTATGCCTTCTATGGCATGCCGAGGTATAGCCCATAATGGTATTTTAAAATCACATTTATAATACTTCCTCCACACTCTAAGCAAAGAGATTCTTATAATATGAGACTTAAAAACCCAATCCACTTTTTTATTAAATATTAAATAGGCATGCCATCCAAAAAGTAAGTCCCAACCTTCCAAATGAAGTATTTCTATATTTGTTAAATTCACCCAGTCGCTGATCAATGTTAATACTACAGCATCATAATACAATTTCATATTTGGTACCTTGAGTCCGCCTCTCTCACGAAAATCTTGCATTATTTTAAGTTTCACCCTTGGTTTTTTCCCTGCCCAAACAAATTTATTAATACCTTTTTGCCATTCATCTAAATTACGATCACTCTTTAAAATAGGTAACATTTGAAACAGAAAAATAAACTTTGGCAGGACATTCATTTTAATAACTGCAATTCTACCCATAAGGGATAACTGTAAATTGTTCCAATTTTTTAAATCCTTCTGTACCTCCGTCCACAGCTTTTCATAATTATTTTTATACAATTTTGCATTGGAAGCAGATAATATAACCCCCAAATATTTTACCTTATCAACAATTTCAAAGTCTGTTAACTTAACTAGAACCTGTTTATCACCATTAGTCATATTTTTAGCTAATATTTTAGTCTTATTATTATTAATTTTAAAACCAGAAACACGTCCATATTGTTGGATCAATTGTAATAATTTTACCACCGAACAAGTAGGTTGAGACAAAGTAACAACCAAGTCATCTGCAAAGGCTCTTAATTTATATTCTTTTTTATTAATTTCTATTCCTTTTATTTCTTGAGACTCCCGAATTTTAATCAACAAAATTTCCAATGTTAAAACGAACAATAACGGAGATAACGGGCATCCCTGTCTTGTACCTTTTTCTATTACAAAAGCCTCTGACAAACCCCCATTTACAATAAGTTGAGCAGTCTGTTTTTGATATATATTAGATAATACTTGTAATATATTTTGTCCAAAATTCATCTCCTTAATTAAACATAACATAAACTGCCAATTCACTTGGTCAAAGGCTTTTTCAGCATCCAAAAATATCAGGCCTGCAGAGACTTGGTTATTCTTTTCTAAATACTCTAATAAGTTAATGATTTGTCTGACATTATTTTTCATATACCTTCCAGTTATAAAACCCGATTGATCCTTATGTATAAGCTGCTGCAAGATCCCCATAAGCCTGTTGGCTAAAATTTTTGCAAAAATTTTATAATCCACATTTAAAAGAGATATAGGCCTATAATTTTTAGGCAATGTAAGATCTTGATTGTCTTTTGGAATCAGTGATATAAATGCATTACGCCAAGATGGAGGGATCTCTAACCCCTGTAATAAGTTATTAAACAATTCACACAACGGTTGAGTCATCTCTTCTACTAGAGTTTTATAATAAATAGATGTCAACCCATCCGTACCCGGCGCTTTGCCCAATTTCAATTGTTTAATAGCTGTAACAATTTCTTCCTTAGTAATTAAACCATTAATCTCTTTTTCCTGATCTTCTGTTAATTTAGAAAAATTAACTTTACCTAAATAATTGTTTATATCTGTAGTTTGAATATTAGTACTCTTGTATAATTTTTGGTAGTATTCTAAAAAAGATTTCTTAATCAATTCTTTCTGATAAACCAATTTACCATTATAATTTATTTTATCTATATTCCTCTGTTTCTGTTTCTTTCTTAACTGATAAGCCAACCATCTCCCTGGTTTATTAGCGTTACAAAATGTATTTTGTTTCATAAATAGTAAATTGGTTGCAGCTTGATCAGCTATCAACATGTTAAATTGTGTTTTTAACAGTTTTATAGCTCCTTTCACCTTTTCATCTAAAGGATTTGAAATTAGGAGTTTCTCTTTTAATTTAATCTCCTCTTCTAAATCTTTACGTTTCTGAATCTGTTTCTGTCTATGCAAGTTATTCATTTTTATCAAAATACCACGCATAAAAGCTTTACTTGCATCCCACACCATTGACATTGATGTTCCCTTATTCATATTTAAAGCAAAATATTCCTTTAAACATTCCTTTAGTTTATGGACATTTTTTTCTTGTTTAAATAAATTCTCATTCACCCTCCAGGATCTCCTGTCTTCTTTCTCAGCAAACAGTTCCATCCAAACTGGACTATGATCAGACAATGTCCTAGGAAAAATTTTTACATTCTTCACCCTGTTGTATAAATCTGTTGTGATAAAAAAAAATCAATTCTTGAGAAAGATTGGTGTCTATCTGAGAAGAAGGTAAAGTCCCTTTCTTCTTGGTTACGTTCACGCCAATAGTCTCTCAATTCCCAATCTTCTTTCATGTCAAAGAAGGCTTTAGGTAGTTTAGCCTGTTTAAAAAAAGTAGAAGAGCCTTTTTTGTCCTTTTGTATATCTAAGACACCATTCCAGTCTCCCATTAAAATCACAGATCTATAGTCCAACAAGGTTATTTTCTGATGTAGCAACCTGTAGAATTGCTCCTGTTGCTGGTTTGGTGCATACAGCCCCACAATAAGAATTTTCTTGCCATATAAACCAAGTTCAAGCATAACATATCTTCCATGAGGATCTGATTCTAACAGGATAGCAGATAAATTCTGCTTAACATAAATTACCACACCCCCTTTTTTCCCAGGGGCGGGAGATACAAAATGAGATCCCAAACGAGGATTGTTTAAGTATTTTTGATCTTTAGATGTAATATGAGTTTCTTGCAAGCAGATAATATCATTGTTGTGTTGCTTTAAATAATGGTAGATTTTTTTTCTCTTTTGAGGAATATTTAATCCATTAACATTCCAGGTCAGGAGCTTTGCCATCTCCCTTGGCCTTGAGCCTGGAGAAGATCCCCTCAAATTCTGCTACTGAAGAGTATGTTGCAGAGCTTTTGGGTCTTGCTCCTCCCACCGGCATTGAGACAATTTGCTGAGTAGATTCTTTAATTTCTTTTTCTTTTTTCTGTTGTTCTTTTTCTTTACGTTTATGTGCTGCACGGGTCATTCTCTGTTCTTTAACCTCTGCTTGAGACATCCATACCACCTGTCCAGCAGTCATCGCACCTGTACCTTCAGGTTTCTGTTCCATCTCTTTATCACTCAGGACTTTGTGCATCATGGGCAAAGGTGAGCCTGCACCCAGGACCGTTTTGTAAAATTCCTTAGCTTTAACAACTGTATTAAGTCTATAACGTGTCCCCGCATGGCTCAAAACAATACCCATCGGAATCTCCCATCTAAATGGCATCAGTCTTGCTTTAAGTTCATTTGCTAGAAAAGCAAAATCTTTTCTGCTTCTTAAAATTTTAGGTGGAATTTCCTTTAAAATAATAATATCTTGGGCAGCAATCTGAAATCTTTTATTGTAAAAAATTTGCAGAATCTGATTTCTCAAAGACTTCTTAGCAAAATATATCACCACATCTCTAGGCAGATTCTTCTGTTTTGCAATCCAAGAATTAACTCTATAAATTCTTTCCACTTCCCCACGTAACTCATCTTTATCTATATTCAAAATAACAGCCAAGTCATTAATCACCATTTCCATCAAGTCTTGGGTTTTATCTTCTTTCAGGCCTCTTATTCTCAAAGCATATTCCATCTGTCTGTACTGGAACATGAGAATATCATCTTGTGAAGTTTCCACTTTTTTCTGCATATCTTGGAATTTATAATCCAAAAGTTCTACTGTTTCTTCAATTTCCTCCACTCTAGAATCCAGCTTCACGACCACTGAGGCCACTCCAGATAAAGCTAAAAGTATGTCATCCCTCAAAATAGTATTATTTTGTTCTAAAAGCTCCTTCATCTCTTTCTTCATTTCTTCCTTGCTTTCAGATTTATTCTGTTCCAAAAGTTGCTTCATTTCCTCCCTAAACTGTGACACAGCATTTACCATTATTTCTTTAATGTCTTGTGCTGATGTGCCAGATGGGGGAGGTGAAGGTGGAGTAGTTTTAGGTTGCTGCGCTGAGGGTATTATTTTAAGTTGTTGTTGCACAGTAGAAGTAGCAGGAGAAGAAGTTACCTTAGGAGCTGTAGTAGCTGGTTGTCGTTTTGAAGCCATTTTAATTTATCTTTCTTTCTTCATAAAAATACCAATAGAAAATAAAAAATCCAAAAAAAATTAAAAATAAGGTAAAATAGAATAAAATAGAATCAATTTAAAAACTCCCAAAAAATAATAAAAATAAAAATAAAAAGGAAAGCAGTATTAAGCAACAGTTCAGCCAGTCCGTCTTTCAAAGGAAAAAAAAACTTTCAAAATGCCATTTTACTTTCACTCTCACTTTTCCGCCCGCGAGAAAAAAAAAAAGAAAGCTCAAAAAATAAAAAAAAATCAGCACATACTAAATAAACTAAGTAAACTAAAAAAAAATAAAAATAAAGCTAAACTATAAATAAAGTCCTTTAAACAGTTCTGTCCGGTTTAAAATTACTCACGGTTACTTTAAATACGGAGATGGTAGCGGCGTTTCGCTTTGTTTCCGAAGAAACAAAGACAGCTGAGAGGCGGAGAAGGCAATGAACTCCGAGGGAGCACTCTTTCTACCCCCCCTAAAATAAAAATCCAGGGAAGGTTAAGAGGTTCTACCTCTATTCATGCGATCTCTACCCCTTCCCTTCGCCCGGGAAGAGGATTGCGAGCCGCGGGCCAGCTGATGAACGCTGTGCTCCGCGGATCTGACACCATCTCAGGAGGACGGCTACAAAGTAGCCGCCATCTCCACCGCCTTAACCACCGGAAGCCACCTGGTGCAATGTCCTTGAGTCTCACGGTCTGGGTTCCGAATCTTTTTTTTTTTTTTTTTTTTTGAAAATATTTTATTGTTTTTTTTTTTTTTTAATTTTTAAGAAAAAGTACTCAGGACACACCGTGGTGTTTGGGTAATCAGACATTCCAAAGTAAAAACATAAATAAACAACTCAACTCAATACATTCACTGTCTCCTCTCTATTTCCCTCAAATAACATTATACGTTTAAAATATTCCATTTCTAAATTAAATTTCTATTACTACTAAACCTATTTTAAAACTTTATCAGTTTACAATTACCAAAATCAAATTTAACTTTAAATCAACTTGTTTGGTAATTGTAAACTGATAAAGTTTTAAAATAGGTTTAGTAGTAATAGAAATTTAATTTAGAAATGGAATATTTTAAACGTATAATGTTATTTGAGGGAAATAGAGAGGAGACAGTGAATGTATTGAGTTGAGTTGTTTATTTATGTTTTTACTTTGGAATGTCTGATTACCCAAACACCACGGTGTGTCCTGAGTACTTTTTCTTAAAAATTAAAAAAACAATAAAATATTTTCAAAAAAAAAAAAAAAAGATTCGGAACCCAGACCGTGAGACTCAAGGACATTGCACCAGGTGTTTGACCAAACCCAGAGACACTTTCTCATAACAATATTTTTCTACTTGATTGGGCAACGCGACCTGACCCAGAGGGAGGAGGGAGAATTCCATGCTTTTCCTATATGGGTTTGGGAGGGATCTTGCCAGAGCTGGTTTTGCTTTCATGTGTGCCGAAATGATGTACTCAATAAAATTTTACATTAAGAGATTGGAATTTCTTGAAGGTGTTTGCTTGTTTGGGTTCATCAGTCGGAACCTTGACAGTAATAAAATAAAATAATAAAGATGCAATACAAATCTAAACAGACAAACCTACCTGAAGGGCTCCAGGCAGCCCATAATATTTTTATAGCAGGCTGAGAAAATTTTGAACCTGGACTGTTCCCCAATCCTACCCGCCCGTCATTCTCATCGACATCTTTGCTTGCATTTGCTCTCAGGTTCATTTCACAGCCTGGACTTTGATTCTCGCATGCAAAACACAAATATATTTGGTAATAATTCTACTCACAAGAAGGGTCATTCCTGGGATCATCCTCTCTTCTCCCGAATCCTAGATTGCAGAAAGAGAGAGCAAAAAAAGGAGATGTTAGGAGAAAACCCCAGGGGAAGCCGGTCAACGATGGGAAGGCGTAAACTTTCATGACTTCACTTCAAAAGATGCATATTGCAAAAGCTGGTGCCTTTTAACAAAATGTGTTAATCTGAAAAAGGGTTTCCAAGGTCTGGGGAAAAAAATAGGACTTTAATGTTCTCCAAAAAGAAAACAGATAGGAAGGCCTGGAAAAAACCCAGAAAAAGTGGGGAAAAATAGTTTGTCCAGTTTTTTCCAAATGGCTTTGGGGAAAAAAGGAAAAAAACAGAACACCCCCCCCATTTCCCCCCATTTTTTCCGGGTTTTTTCCCCCAGGCCTTCCCATCTCTATTTGGGACTAACCAAATCTCAGGGAGGGGAGGTTATTGCCCTGTTTCCAAAAGGAGGAGCAGGATCAGAGACGGTACCCTTTCTGGATCCAACCAAAAGACATTGCCGACGCATCAGGAATCAAAGCATGCCAACCTCACACGGCAACAGGCCTTCCAAATAGGATCAAATCAGTCCCTCTCTTAGGGCAGAGAATCCCAGGATCCTGGCTTTGATACAAATGGATCGTGTTAAAGATATTCAAATTTAGTTGCTGGAGCAGTGGGGTTGTGCAATGAGCCCAAATACACGGGTTGTTTTCAACATCCAGCTTGAGGATCCAAATAAATCATCAGATTCACTCTGTTTCTGAAAATCTTACTGTTTATTGAATACACGGCATGGTAATGTCAAAGCAAAATTAACTTTGAGGTTCCCAGACACCAGTTCATAGAATTAAACCAATAAAACAAATATACATACATATAGACACAGATTAGGGGTTTTAATTCCTAATCCATGTCTATATGCTTGTATATTTGTTTTTATGTATTTCCAGATTCATTCTTCTTTTGGGGAGGTGATATGTCAAGAATGAAACTTTGGCAGCTATGTGCCTGTTCATTTTGACTTGCCATTTCTTTAGGTGTCATGTATATTTGTTTTTAACTAGGTACCGATGGTTTGAGTGTGCTGGCTCCTGCCTGAGGCAAACTGCACTGTGATTGGTTGCTGTGGGTGCGGCGGAGGGGTAGTGTCCTTTTTTCCCGCCTTTTTTCTTCTGTGTGCCTTCTGGGCTCTGCGATTTACCTCACGATGCTCCTGTTTGCCTGACTATCTAGTCTGCTGTATACACAGAGATGTTAAATATATTTATTTATATAAACCTACAAGTATGTGTCAGCTGCTGCCCAATTCTCTGACAGGATCACCTGATTATCAATGATCAATGGATCATTCCCCAGGAGGGAAAGGAAATGGAGAAAGCACCAAGCAGAAGCAGCAGTTGGAAGGGGAGGAAGATTTTCATTGAAGCCCTTCTCTTTGAACAAAGCCTTTGAGAGGGACAGAACTGGAATGCCTCTTCCCAACTCAGAAGAAGACAGGGCTGTCCAAACCTTGGACTCAGCTGAACTGTGACTGGAATCCCAGCAAGAGGCTGAGATCTCAGATGCTCCTGGGAAAACAGGGAAAAAGGAAGCCCAGAAAAAGAAGAGAAACAGTTTGGTCTAGTGGTTAAGGCACTGGGCTAGAAAGCGGAAGACCATGCTTGAGATCAGGTCCTGCCTTAGCCACGAAAGCCAGCTAGGTGACCTTGGGCCAGTCACATAACCACCTCACAGGGTTATTGTTGTGGAGAAAAAAATAGGAGGAAGGTGTGTTGGATATGTTTACAGCCCTGAGTTATTTGTGAAAATAATAAAGACAGGTAATAAATACATGAATACATAAATAAACAAGCAAGCAGCAAGTAAGCAAACATGTTAGCTAGCTCCCCAAAGAGAGACACATGAAAGAAATTGATCCATCTTTCAATCACCCAGAAAAGGATACTTACTGAGAAATGCCAAGATCCCACAAATTGCACACGCCAAGATAAAGCCAGCCACACTAACACCGATGATAAGCCCCAGACTGGAACTGGATTCTGGAACTGGATTGGGAGAAAGAGCAAATCACTCCATGGGAACCACAAAATATCTACTTATTGGGGGGGAAAGATCTCAAACAGCGAGAAAGATAAGGGATCTACCAAGTTAAGAAATGTCAGATGTCTTTACGTCACAGGAGATGTCAACATTTTTATTCCACACATTCTACAGGCTATTCACTCTGAAGGATAACTTTCCGAAGGGTGAAATGTTGGGAAAAGCCTTTCTACCTTCGAAAAGATCGTGTTTGCAGAAAGGCAGCAAGCAGAGTCTTTCTCTCTCTTTTAACATAGTTATTTTCATTTCTTAACAAGAATAAAATACAAAACAGGAAAAACAAAAAACATAGAACATTAACAGTGAAAATAAGAAAGAAAATTTGAGGTGTACAAAAAAGAAGGGAAAAATTAAAAAAAAAGGCAAATGTCAGATATATCCAACGATGAACATAAAGTAGCCAACCTGGCTGGATGCTGAAAGATGAATTTAAAAAAAAAAAACTGATAGGTTTTCCTCCCTTTACATTAACAGGTCTACAAATAGTTATAGGTTTTCCCATCCTTATTTAGCAAAATACTATATTACATAAACAAATATTCCAGAGGAGAGAATATATGTATCTAACAATCAAATTGACCCAACATCATAATATATATGTAAAAAGAAAGAAAAAAAAGCCAATAGGTTAACCCAAACATTATCCTAATTTTCAAATCGCCCTGTTAACCATCTGTTATTGTATTTAACACATAGAAAGTCCACAGATGACTTCCAGTCTCTTATAAAGCTGTCTAGTCCATTGCCTCATCAGGGCAGTTAATTCTGCCATCTCTGCTAATTTAGTCAACTTTAAAATCCATTCTTCAACAGTCAGCATCTCTTTTCCTCTCCAATGCTTAGCAAATGCAATCTTTCTGAAAGATTGAAAGTTTTTTTCCAGCCAGCGTCTTTAAGAGACTCCGCTCCACATTGGGCAAAAGAATAGAATAGAATAGAATAGAATAGAATAGAATAGAATAGAATAGAATAGAATAGAATAGTAGAACAGAGTAGAATAGAATAGAATAGTAAAATAGAATAGAATAGTAGAATAGAATAGAATAGAATAGAGTAGAGTAGAATAGTAGAATAGAATAGAATAGTAGAATAGAATAAAATAGAATAGAATAGTAGAATAGAATAGAAGAATAGAATAGAATAGAATAGAATAGAATAGAATAATAGAATAGTAGAATAGAATAAAATAGAATAGTAGAATAGAATGAAATAGAAATAGAATAGAATAGAATAGTAGAATAGAATAAAATAGAATAGAATAATAGAATAGAATAGTAGAATAGAATAGAATAGAATAGTAGAATAGAATAGAATGAAATAGAAATAGAATAGAATAGTAGAATAGAATAAAAGAATAGAATAGTAGAATAGAATAGAATAGAATAGTAGAATAGAATAGAATAGAAATAGAAATAGAAATAAAATAGAATAGAATAGAATAGAATAGAATAGAATAGAGTAGAATAGAATAGAAGTTGGCTCAAGCAGGAGAACCTATACCATCTCAGACAGGTGATTGTCCAGGCTCTTTTTTAAAATTTCCAGCAATGGAGCACCCACAATTTCTGGGGGCAAGCTGTTCCACTGGTTGATTGTCCTCACTGTCAGGAAGTTTCTCCTTAATTCCAGCTTTCTTCTCTCTTTGATCAGCTTCCAACCATTGCTTCTCATCCTTCCCTCTGGTACTCTGGTGAACAACCTGACCCCCTCTTCTTTGTGGCAGCCCTTCAGATACTGGAATACTGCTATCATATCTCTCCTATTGCTTCTTTTCTTTAGACTGGCCAAACCCAAGTTCCGCAGCCGTTCTTCGTACGTTTTGGTCTCCAGGCCTTTGACCATCTTAGTTGCTCTTTTCTGACATGCCATCTGACACGCAACCCTGTGGCTATCAAAGAAGCTGGATAAACTGGTCTGCTCCAAAATGGGTCCTGGCAAGAATCAGCTGCCAGGAATTAGAGGGAATTCTGTGGCAACGGCTTGAAACCTAATGCAGTTCTAGTTAAGTTAATGCAGTTCTAGGCTGCATTAACAGAGGGATAGAATCAAAACCACATGAAGTGTTAATGTCACTTTACAATGCCTTGGTAAGGCCACACTTGGAATACTGCATCCAGTTTTGGTCACCACGATGTAAAAAAGGTGTTGAGACTCTAGAAAGAGTACAGAGAAGAGCAACAAAGATGATTAGGGGACTGGAGGCTAAAACATATAAGGAACGGTTGTTGGAATTGGATATGTCTAGTTCAGGGGTCTTCAAACTTGGCCCTTTTGTGACTTGTGCAACTCCCAGAATTCCTCAGCCAAGCATGCTGGCTGAGGAATTCTGGGAGTTCAAGTCCAGAAGTCATAAAAGGGCCAAGTTTGAAGTCCCCTGGTCTAGTTTAATGAAGAGGAGGACAAGGAGTGACATGATACCGTAGCAGAAGAGGGAGTGAAGCTATTCTCCAAAGCACCTGAGGGCAGGGCAAGAAGCAATGGATGGAAACTGATCAAAGAGAGAAGCAACCTAGAACTAAGAAGAAATTTCCTGATAGTTAGAACAATTAATCGGTGGAACAACCTGCCTCCAGAAGTTGTAAATGCTCCAACACTGGAAGTTTTTAGGAAGAAACTGGACAGCCATTTGTCTGAAATGGTATAGGGTTTCCGGCCTGAGCAGGGGGTTGGACTAAATGACCTCCAAGGTCCCTTCCAACTCTACTACTACTATTTATTGTTGTTATTGTTGTTGTTGTTGTTGTTACTATTATTATTATATATCTGGGCACAATTTCTCTTCCATAATCCTCCAGCTGTAAAAAGAGCCCAGCCTTTCCCTCCCCGTAGCCTCTCACCCTTCAGGGCCAGGTCCAGAGGCTGCTGCAAGCCATCGTGCTCCACGTGGCACCGATAGCGGTCCCTCTCCTTGGGATCGATCTGGATTCCGAGCGAGTAATAGTAGGTCCCATCTGAGTTGGGGGCCAGAGACTCATGGAAGGTGTCTTGCAGCCAGAATTCCCCATCCCTCGTCCAGGAGGCATCGATCTCCCTGGGGTAGAAGCCATGGATTCGGCAGACGTGCCTCTCCATACCATCGGCTTCTGTCCTACTGCTCATCGTCACCACTGGAGCAACTGGGGAAAAAAAAAGGCTGTTAAAATCAAAATTGAGCCTCTCTGGAAATTAGCTTGACATGCATCGCACGTGCAACCAGAACTAGGAGTCTCCAAATAAATCAAGTTGCTTTGAATAGTTTCTTTCGGCCGAAAAAACATAAAAGCACTTTATTAAATAGAGGTACCCCTCGACTGACAACATTTAGTGACCGTTCAAAGTTACAACAGCACAGGAAAAAGTGCCTTAGTTTTTCACACTTACGACCGTTGCAGCATCCCCATGGTCACATGATCAAAATTCAGACGCTTGGCAACTGACTTGTATTTATGATGGTTGCAGTGTCCAGGGGTCATATGATCACTTTTTATCATCTTCTGACAAGCAAAGTCAGCGGGGAAGCCATATTCTCCTAACAACCGTGTTACTCATTTAACAACTGCTGTGATTCACTTAACAACTATAAGTCGTAAAATGGGGCAAAATTCACTTAACAAAGTTCTCGCTTCGCAACAGAAATTTTGGGCTCAATTGTGACTATAAGTCGAGCTGTATTATTGTTTTCTCTGTTGCCTTGCAAGTACACTGAGTGTTTCTGTCCCGGAGACAAATTTCTTGTGTGTCTAATCCCCTGTGGCCAAATCAAGTTGATTTGATTTGATTCGAATTAACTCTTCTGGTCCTGTTTCCTGTCTGGATTCCCTTAGAACAGTGGTGGCGAACCTATGGCACGGGTGCCAGAGGCGGCATTCAGAGCCCTCTCTGTGGGCACACGCACCGTCGCCCCAGTCCTAGGTCTTCAGCTGGGTTTTATAAAACCTTTTCACTTTAGGCCTCCACCACGTGCAAAAAAAAAAGGTTCAATCAATCAGTCAATTTCAACTTCTCGTGGGGAAAAAAAAGATCTTGCAAAGTTGGAATTGATTGATTCAACTTTTTAGTCCCACCCAGTCTGCCGTTACCACTGCAGCCACGCCCAGCCAATGGGCCACATCCACCCAATTGGCCACACCCAGCCAATGGGCCACACCCACCCGGCATCCGACGATGCATAAGTGGGTTTTGGGTTGCAGTTTGGGCACTCGGTCTCTAAAAGATTCGCCATCACTGCCTTACAAGATTGACACTACTATTTCCACTTCTAGAGGCTGATTTTTTTAAAAAATAAAATATCAGAGAGGGCTAAAAACAAGGGCAGCATCAAGGCTGCAATCGCTTGGATGACTCCCCAGATCCTTCCTCAGAGATAAGCTCAAGGCAGGATAAGCCCATTCCTGGCACTTCTGGAACTTGGTTAAATAATGACAGCCAGCCGAAAAAGAATCAGAGGCGCCTTCAGCTGGGGAAAGCCTGCAGTGGCAGACGGCCAGTGAAGAGGAGGAGGAACTGACTCCTGCAGCTGATCCGAGAGCACACAGGGCAGAGAAAAGGCAGGAGCAATGGAGGTCAGCCAGACTACTCGGGAAGAGAAGGCCCTGCCCGTCTTGATGGGCTGCACTGGGAAACTGGCTATTTAGGACAACAGGAATAGGGAGGCATTACTGGGAACGTGTCAGTTTGCCAAGTGTTTGTTTCCTCGTTGTGCTTCCTGCTTCACTGTGTTTGGAATCGTGCCTTGGAGACTCTGAACCTTTTTTGCTAAGTGAGCTTTCATGTGTGTGTATTTAATTTTGGCCTGGTGGATTTAAGTTTGTTTGGTGGAGCTATTTGTTTGAGCAATTTTCACTTATTTATGGATTATTGACCGGTTGCTTTGTGGACTCAACTTGGCTTGCTTGTGGCTGGGCCTATAGGGACAGTTCTGAATATTGGTAAAGGGAATTACTGGGGAACATTAATACACTCACTAAGCCACAGTTACCTGGGTGTGAGTGAGTGGGGCAGCACATCGGCTGACGATCACCAGCAGAAAACAAGCCAACTGGGTCATCTGGCCTGTTCTTTGCCAGCAAACCTACATAGGAAACACTTGCAACACTTAAGCAGATGCAGCTCCCATACTTTCTCTCCCATACTGTTTCTCCATACCTTCCCTCAAGAATGTCCCCGATCCGTAGTGGTCGTTCTTCTGCAGCCATTCCATGCAGGTGCTCTCTAGGTAACCTGTGAAACGCTGCTTAATGGCAGTTTCGTCCTCCCACTTCCGCTTGATTCCCTGGGCTTCTGTGTCAGCTGCTGTCCAGATGCCGGTCCCGATCTCGTAGTCAAGGAAATCCCGCCCATCATAGCCATACTGCCAGCGGCCGCTCCTTTTTCCATCTTCCCCTACTTCACAGAAGATCATCATCTGGACGATGTGAAAGCCTAAAAGAAGCATCCCCAAGGTTAGGAGGAAAAGCTCTCTAGGAAATCAGAGAAAGCCACTTCCTGCTGGAGCTCCAGATTCTGTGACTGCTGAGACAAGAAAGCAAGAAAGACAAGGATTACAGGAAGAAATCTTGAAGGCCAGTCGAGGTTGAGACAGAATTGGGGATCTATAAGACAGATTTCTCACTATAAAGGAACTCACTATAAACAAGGCTGGGAAATTCCTCATACAGTTCAAAATTCCTTAATTAAGATAGGATTTCTTAGAGGCCCACATCTCCTGGCACTGGAGTGAAGTCGCCTTTCCTGAGATCACTTTTAGATAACTCAAAATTGTGAAGGCAAAAGATCTATATTGTTAGCACTTGTGGATGATATTTGTTACAGATGTTGAAAGAGTGCAGAGAAGAGCAACAAAGATGATCAGGGGACTGGAGGCTAAAACATATAAGGAACGGTTGCTGGAATTGGGTATAGTTTAATGAAGAGAAGGACGAGGGGTGACATGATAGCTGTGTTGCAATATCTCAGGGGCTGCCCCAAAGAACAGGGGGTCAACCTCTTCGCCAAAGCACCTGAGGGCAGGACAAGAAGCAATGGATGGAAACTAATCAAGGAGAGAAGCAACCTAGAACTCAGAAGAAGTTTCCTGACAGCGAGCACAATTAACCAGTGGAACAAAGACAAAGGAGAAAGATCTGTACAGATCTGCAGCCTTGTATAAAAATAAAGTGCATGCTGGCCTCCTACATTGTCTCCCTAAACCCTCTACAGCTAGTCCTAGACTTACAGCAGTTTGTTTAGTGATTGTTCAAAGTTACAACGGCATTGAAAATGTGACTTAGGACCATTTTTCATAGTTACAACCTTTGTAGCATTCCCGTGATCATGTAATCAAAATTGGCCACTGGTTCATATTTAGGATGGCTGCTGTGTCCCAAGGTCATGTGACCATATTTTGCAACCTTTTGACAAGCAAAGTCAGTGGGAGAAACCAGATTCACTTAAGCCCTGGGTTACCAACATATCAACTGCAGTGATTCGCTTAACAACTGGGGCAAGAAAGGTCGTAAAATGAGGCAAAACTCACTTAACAAATGTCTCACTTAGCAACAGAAATTTTGGGCTCGATTTGCTCAATTTTCTGCACCCACAAAAAAAAAAATTCACATTCCTGATTGCTTCTCGGTGGGACTGCCATTGTCAACGCCGCTAACATCGGATATTTTTGCTTTGACAACAGATGGGGATGCAACCATTTCCTTCTTACGTTTTACTCTTAGAGTTATAGAGTTAGTTAGATGATGCTGGGGGAAGGAATATGCATGAGAGTTTAGCTAGAAATAATAATACTGAACCTAGTGTGTGAACCAAGGTTATTGAAATAAGAGATGATAAGAATTGGCCGGGCTGGAGAACTGGACGGAGAGCCTGCATTTCAAACTAATTGGAGAATGTGTTTTATGACTGTTAATTAGAGGAGGGAATTGTGCTTTGATACAATGTGCTCAGGGGAGGGGAATCCAGTTTTTGGCTTAGACTGTGTTAGTGCCGATGCTATGCTTCTCAAATAAAGATTCTTTAAGGTAAACAATGCCTCGAAGATCTCCAAAGAGTTTAATGTGTCGGAACCATGACAGCCATATTTTCATTTTAGACTCGAGCTCATTGGAGCTCTGCAACAGGAAAAAGGCCAGGGCATCAGCAACCAGCTTATTGTGGATTAATTGGTCCGATTCATGAGGAAGGCAGGAAGATCCATAAGAAAATAGAGCTTTTCCTTCCATCTCCTTTCTTGAAGGATAGCACCCACGTCTCTCACACTCCTCACTTACCTCCACTTTGGTTATAGCGTCTCTGGAGCATTTGCACGTTCTCCTGAAAGTCTTTCTGGTCTTTTTGCAAAATCCAGGTGTACCTGTTATAGAATCTGGAATCTTCCTTCTCCAGTGTATTTATCCAATCTACTCGAGGATGCATCTTCCTGGTGTGGCTTTCATAGCGAGTGATGAGCTGATCGTCCACATAACCTTCAGCTGTGAAGGGTGACAGCCCTGGACAAGCCTCCGTCGCAGAAGAGTAGCTCACACGGATTAGGCGAGGGGAGGAGCCTAGGGAGAAACAAAAGCAAGGCGGAGTTAGGAGGGAGTGGAGACGGGTTACAGACTGAGGCTCCAGAGGAGTTGCAGCATGAGGTGCAATATGGGACTGTCAGAGCTGCCATCATATGTTCGTGGCTGTCAGCCTGCTCTGAAGTATGGAGGGAGGGAGGGGAATGTGAAACAGTTGAAGGTCGTGGGGGTGCCACTCAGAGTCTTCTAAGTCGTTACCATGGGAGAATAATGCAAAATGGTTGCAAAAACAGTTTACTGAAATATAATTGGAGAATAAGGGGCCAGGGTGAAAAGACTGATTCGCCCTTTCACCTACATTTTTCTCCCTTGCTCATAGCTTGACAAGATTGTGAGATACAAAGGTGGGAGGGATGGTATCTAGGCAACCGAGGCATCTTTGAGAGCTTGATGTTGATAACGCCAAGGTCACTAACGCAGCTGGAGAAGTGGACTTTTCCCATAACAAGAAGAAGTATTACTATTGGACAATGTGAACACCCGGTGGGTGGGGGCGAGAGAATCTATTGTTTAATTAAGCAAGCTTTTGAAAACCAGGGCTGGTGTCAACTCTACAAATGAGCATGGCTGCAGCCATTTTCCTTCTCATTCTAGGTTGTCACACAGAATGGAGGGAGAGGTGTTGCCCAGGTGCTTCGCTAGTCAAAATAATCTTTTGTCCCATGGGAACCAAGGTCATCAGCTACTCCCGAGATTAGGGACTGGGCGTTTCATAAAAAGCCCACCAAATAATCGTATTGGGGAACATAGTTGCTTGCATAGCTTTTGTGGGTGGGACATTAAACTTTTTATTGGGAAATTGTTGCTTGTGTATCTGACTTGGCTTCACTTTTGACCATGCTGACATTTTGTAACTAATAAACATGTCCTTTGAGGAATTTGTAAGCCTCAGCATTCTGCTTTATTCGTCTCTGTCGGAAACATGACAGCTGGTTTTGCGTCTTCTGTGCCAATGTAAATTTTCAGTAAAGTATTATACTCTTGGTTAAATCATGTCTCAGAAGTTTCTTTTCCTGGAAATACCAACTGGACAGTTAACATAGGGGAGGAGAGGAACTAGACAGGGAACGTTAACTGGGAAATTTTGGCACACAAACGTCAGTTCTGGCTTTGCTATACTGTAGTCCATTTGGCTTTTAGTAACTTTCACTACAAATGGATTTGAGGGTCTTCCTTTACTAAGAAACCAAACTGGGGGCAGCTCTGACAGAGACCTTCACTCCACCCAAGTTTACATTTTGAAATAAATATAGTCTGTGATTTACAGACACAATTGGGACCAGATATTCCCTTGTAAGTTTTTGCAGTCAGGCCCACTTTTATGAGAATTTTTACAGCATCCATTAAGCAAATCACGTGGTTCTTAAGTGAATAACATGATCATTAAACAAATTCAGCTTCCCCAATGGGCATTTTTGCCAGGAATCAGACAAAAAAAAAAAAAGGAAATCTTGATCACGTGGCCAGTGCAACTGATCATAAAGCTGGTTGCCAAATGCTCAAGCTGCTGTATGTGTGTGTGTGTGTGTCAGTCATAAGTGTGAGTACAGGCCTTAAGTCATTTTTTCTTAGGCTGTCATAACTTAGAATAGAATAATTACTTTAATGCTAGTTTTTATGTTGGTTCTATGTCAATGAGCGATACTAGAGAATATGATAAACATTTAAATATAAAAAAGTTTACTGTTAGATATTAAATGGTATAGGTTGCAAAATGAATTGGCACCCTGAGAATATTGATAAATGGGCCAACTTAAAACTAATAGATGAAGTTAATTAAGAAACAAAAACTTGTAATCTTAGCATATTTAAAATTGTTACAGGCAGAAACTGCTTGTTTATAGAAACTCATTTAATGGAACAAGATAAATATTAATGAAGGATTGGATGGGACTGGACTATCTCACGGATACTTTGACAAAAACTAAGTGTGTGTCCATTTTGCTTCAAAGAGGATTTCCAATTGATGTACAATATATTACTGATGTAAATGGATGTTATTTAATTTTAAATGCTAAAAGAGCAGGACTTGTAATAGCTATGGTTAATGCTAATGGATGTAATTTAGATTCTCCTATTATATTTTATTAATTTCTTCAGTAATTGAATGAGTGTATTTATGATGAGGTAAAGGAGGGGATTTTAATGAAACATTAGACCCCAAACTGACTAGATACACCAGCTTGATATACCAGCATTAAGTATAAATATGAGTTTGAGTTAATACTTACCTATCCTAAAAAAAAACAAGATTAAAATAGCATGGAAAATAATTTGCAAAACGAACTGAAGCATTTATGGATACAGAAGTCTTGATACCGCCATCTACAATTCCATGCAGAGAAATACAGGGGAAAAAAAGTGAATTAAATATTGTAATATCATCGCGGTGTTGGGTGCTCTCTGAGCTTGGTTTTTATGTATGTTTCTTTTCCTTTGACGAAGTATGCACTTTGATTCTTGTGAGGTTTTTTTAATCATTAAAACACTTTTGCTTTAAAAAGTGAAACTATGTAATAGGTGGGCTTGGCATGCTTAGCTGCCCTTCTATATTTAGGAAGGGCAGCAAAGAGAGCCCAGCATGGACAAACTTCCTGTCCGGTCTTTTTTTTAAAAAAAAAAATTTTTAAAACATTTAAAGAATTAAATAAATGACTAAACAACCATTAAAAATAAAAGACACTGTGATTGGAAAGTAAAACGCTGGAAAAATCAACAGGGACTTTTCAATCATCATAAATGATGCCATTCATTATCGAGGGGGGTCCTTGGTGCTCTGTCTGAGCTGGCTTGTTCCCTTGCAGACGTTTTATAACCCAGACTAGGACTAGCACTGATGAGGTTACCTAGTTTGGGTCAGGAAACGTCCGCAAGAAAACAAAGCCAGCTCAGAGAGCAGCAAGGAGCCTCTCGTGTCAACCCTGAGTTACTAATATTCTCCTTTATTAGTATAATACATGATTTCATGAATTCAGGGATCCCACCCGAGCAAGTCGCGCCTTCAGGGATGTCAGGGAGGGGCTGGAGGGCAAAAAAGTCACGAACGGGGTCCTATCGCAGGTGGTGCCCAAGATCCTGACCTTGCAACCCATCTAATTCCCCCCCTTCCTGACCCAGCTATCCAAAATAAGCCGTTGCGCCCCTCCAGCTACGCCCCGGGACTCACCGAGGCTGCCCTCCAGAAGGCAGGAAGCGGCGGCCCCGAGAAGCCACAGGAGCCCCCAGCGCGGCCGCATCGCTTCGGCTGTCCCGCCGAGCGGCCGCTTGCAACGAAACTCTCCGCGCTTGCACTTTGGAACCCGGATGCCAAGGTCAGCTGGAACGCTGGAAAATCCCTCTCATTAAGGAGACTTAACGCTTAGAATGCTGGGAGATAGTGTTGAACGTGACGCAATAATGGAGGGGCGCGGCTAGGGAGGGGCGTGGCCAAGGCTGCGCGGGGTGGATCTGGCTGGAATCCGGAGGGTTGCCCAGAACAGAATGGGGGAAAAAAAAAATAATAACGCGGTCCGCTTTCACACGGGACGGGCAGGCAGGCAGGTGAAGAAGGAAGGCCGACGGTGGCCTTGGCGCAAGGTAATAGAGTAGAGTAGAGTAGAGTAGAGTAGAGTAGAGTAGGCAATAACAATAGGAATAGGAATAGAGCTGGAAGGGACCTTGGAGGTCTTCTAGTCCAGCCCCCTGCTTAAGCAGGAGAACCTATACCGTCCCAGATAGGTGAATGTCTAAAGTAAAGCTGGTTTAGCGTCAAACTTCTTTTTGTGGCTTAGCGATGGGCTAGGTTAAGGCTTGTTGCATTTTGCAGACAGGAAACGGGGATGAATTGAGTAACCTAAGTGAAGATTTTTTAAAGAAGGGGAATATTGGTGGCTCAGGGTTGAAGGACCTCTCATTTCAAATCAAGCTTTTGTTTGAGAGGCTGTCACTCACTACCATTTGAAAGTAAGATAAGACAGGGGCCTTCAAACTTGGCCCTTTTATGACTTGTGGACTTCAACTCCCAGAATTCTAGGAGTTAAAGTCCACAAGTCATAAAAGGGTCAAATTTGAAGATCCCTGAGATAAGATAACCCTTTATTGTCACTTTTTTCTATGAACACACTGGCGGACATTTTTTAAAAAATGAAATTCCGATGCCCACTTTCAATAGAATAGAATAGAATAGAATAGAATAGAATAGAATAGAATAGAATAGAATAGAATAATAAAGAGTAGAATAGAATAGAATAATAAAGAGTAGAATAGAATAGAATAGAATAGAATAGAATAGAAGTAGAAGAATAAGGATAGAATAGAATAGAATAGAATATGGAGTAGAGTAGAGTGGAGTAGAATAGAATAGAATAATAAAGAATAGAATAGAATAGAATAATAAAGAGTAGAATAGAATAGAATAGAATAATAAAGAATAGAATAGAATAGAATAATAAAGAATAGAGTAGAGTAGAATAGAATAGAATAGAATAGTTGGAAGGGACCTTGTAGGTCATCTACAAAAAAAAAAAGAAAGAAAATATATACCTATGCACATATACACCTATACATATGATATAGATAGATGAATAGGATAGGATAGAATTAAGTGAATGGTCTTCAAAATTTAATGTTGAAAGAAAATTTTAAAATTGAATCTGCTGTGTAGTGGAAATTTACTGAGTGGAGAAACAAGCCTGTCAAAGAAACTACAATGGATGGAAGCGAGGAAATGGTAGCATAAAGGGATGAGGTAAGACAGATACATAGGCAAAAATTAGCTGGGAAAAGGAAGAACACAAGCTGCAAAAAAAAAAAAAAAAACCTTGCAAGAGGGAAGGGCTAGCCAGGGAAAACTGGCGGAATGAAATAACAGGAAAGGCAGATTAAACTGAAAAACAGTTCTCAGAAGTTATAAAAAAGGGGCCCAGAACTCAAAACAGAGAACTGAGCATGTGTAATTAACTGATAAATATTAACTGACACACCTTGCATAAATTATCTCCTAATTTTAATGTACGTATGGTGTATGATTTAGTATGTAGCAGGAAATAGGAGGAAGTTCGGAAGAGCATAACCTCATAGTACCTCAGCCAATGGGGAACGAGGAGGGATATGGTGGCCCGGACACTATTCCAGTATTTGAGGGGCTGCCACAAAGAAGCAGGGGGGAGGGGTAGCAACCCATTCTCCAAAGCACCAGAGGGCAGAAACAAGAAACAAGGGATGGAAACTAACCAAAGAGAGAAGCAACCTAGAATTAAGGAGAAACTTCCTGACAGAACAATTAACCAGTGGAACAACCTGCCTCCAGAAGCGGTGAATGCTCCAACACTGGACATTTTTAAGAAGAGACTGGACAGCCATTTGTCTGAAATGGTAGGGTTTCCTGCTTGAGCAGGGGGTTGGACTAGAAGACCTCCAAGGTCCCTTCCAACTGTTATTCTGTTATCTTTATTACTCTTATAACAACTCAAGGTGGCGAACATAATTAATACTCCTTCTTCCTCTTATTTTTCCCTTAACAACAACCCTCTGAGGTAGGCTGGTCTGAGAGAGAATGACCGGCTCAAACTCACCCAGCTGGTTTTCTTGCCTAATGCAGGACTGGAACTCAAGTTTCTTGCTTTCTAGGCCAGCATCTTAACCACCAGATCAAATTGGCTATCTTGCCATAAATCAATCCATCAGAAGAGAGCTAGAAGGGGCCTTGGAGGTCTTCTAGTCCAACCTCCTGTTCAAGCAGGAGATCCTATACCCTTTCACACAGGTGGCTGTCCACTCTCGTCTTTAAAACTTCCAGTGATGTCCTCATTGTTAGGAAGCTTCTCCTTAATTCCAGGTTGCTTCTCCCCTTGATTAGTTTCCATCTCTTGGTTTCTTGTCCTGCCCTCTGGTGCTTTGGAGAATGGGTTGACCCTCCCCCTTCTTTGTGGCAGCCCCTCAAATATTGGAATAGTGCTATCATGTCATCCCTAGTCTTCTTTTTCTTCAGACTGGCTATACATACATAACATACAAATAAATAAACCCAATTACCCACCTACCCACCAAACTGGCTCTTGCCATGACACATAGATAGATAGATAGATAGATAGATAGATAGATAGATAGATAGATAGATAGATAGATAGATAGATAGATAGATAGATACACAGACAGACAGATGGAACTCACTCCAGACTCAAACCATACACGGCTTTCTCCCAGTTGTGGACTCTGAGGTGTCTCGTAACTTGATGTTTACCCAAAAAACCATAGTACAATCCAAGCATTTGTATGGTTTCTCCCTGGTGTGAAACTTCTGATGGGACACAAGGCGGAACTGTGGTGGAACTGAAACTCCATCCTTACTTTTAAGGCCACTGTTTCTCAACTGCTTCAAGAAGTGTGGATTTCAATTCCCAGAATTCCCCAGCCAGCATGCTGGCTGGAGAATCCTGGGAGTTGAAGTCCACACGTCTTAAATTGTTAAGGTTCAGAAACACTGCTCTGGGCAAACAACAGGTTTTCTCTCCTGTTTGGTTTTTCTGATGCCTAAATAAGGTTTACACTCCAGCTGAAGCTCTTCAACATCACTGTATTTATTCGGTTTCTCCCCACTGTGAATAATTTGATATCTGGTAAGATTTGTGCTCCAACTGAAACCCTTTCTACCCTCCAAACTCATGTAGCACTTCTCCCCATTGTGGCTCTATTTATGACCTTTAAATTTTGATTCACTGCCGAAATTGTGGGCACACGCAGTGCTCTGGAGGAGCAGTGGTTAGAATGCAGTATTGCAGGCTGAATCTGCCGACTGCCAGTAGTTTGATCCTGACCAGTTCAAGGTCGACTCAGCCTTTCATCCTTCCAAGGTCGGTAAAATGAGGACCCAAATTGTTGGGTTGACACTGTAAATCGCTTAGAGAGGGCACTAGGGGACGATATACAAGTAGTCCTCAACTTATGACAGTTTGTTTAGTGACAGTTCAAAGTTACAATGGCACCGAAAAAAGTGATTTACAACCATTTTTCACACAATCACTGCAGCACCCCTGTGGTCACAGGATCAAAACTCAGATATTTGACAACTGGCTCATATTTAGGACGTCCCGACGTCACACGATCGTAAAATGGAGCAAAGTTCCCCTTACAAAGGTTTCGCTTAGAGACATATATTTTGGGTTCAAGTGTGGTGGTAAGTGGAAGACTACATGAATAAGCCTAAGTGCTATTGCTGTTGCTCCCCTCCCATTCTATTTTTTTTTTCTGACCTTGAAGCGAGGTTGTATGCAAACAGTACCTAGGGTTTAGTGTCTTGATTTTGTGTTTGCTCTCTTCCTTGCACACTCATGTGATGCTTATTTCTAACCTTTTCCTGCATCTCCTTGTTAAAACCGGGCTTGACAACAAACAGGGTAGAATGGAATGCAAAGGTGGAGACATGGTATCTAGGCAACTGAGGTGTCTTTGAGAGCCTGCAACAACAACGTCACTGATGGGCCATTCCATGTGAAGTGGTCTGATTTCAGAAAAGTGCCCTGCTCGACCAGCACGGATTTTGATGAAATTTTGTGTGTACATGCACACATGTCCCCAATGAACATTGGTAAAGTGTTATGTTTGCCGATGCAATACTTGCGGAGATATAGTCATTTGTTTGACCCCATACCACAACCTTCTACAGTAGGTATGACCCTTGAGATTCCAGCAACTTTGAGACATAATATTTCCAGCAATATTTTGTTGAGAGAAATAAAACTTGGCCATCTTGTACAACTTTTTGTGCTCTATTAAACAAAATAATAAACACATTGTCATGAGCAATCTCCATCTAGATAATTTGGAGCAAAGTTGGCCGAAAATATTGCGGCTCAAAAAAAAGTTTAAAGTTTGGCTTTTGATATCTCTGGAAGGAACGGTATGATAAATGTGAAACTTTGCGTGTAATAACTTAGCAACACAAGGTTTTCAAATATAAAATTTCATTCTCCTACTGCTTTCCAATAGTTTACAAATTGAGTGTAAATTTGACGTTTTTTGTAAAAACACCAAAATAGGGTATTTTCAGTCTGCTTTTACAAAAAAAGACCTTCTGGAAACTCTGTTAAATCATTCTCATTAGAAAGAGCATGTTTCAACCCCCCTAAAAAAGTAGGGTTGGTTTTTCATCGCTGACGTATAAAGCCCTAAAAATAGGGACAAAGTTGAGGATATCGCTATGGCAATATCACATGTATTCATTATTTTTTTTTGTCTTGTTTGTTTTATATAGACATCATTACTACTATTATATTGCGTTGGTCCATGGTGACATTGTCATTAGCAGTTCAGGCACTTGAACCAGCAACCCATCGCCATAGGGGGCACGTCCAATAGCCGTGCAACATCAGCCACGGGTAGATTTCTTGGTTCAGGATCCCAAGTCTGCAGTTTGGTTTCTTCCTCGAGGTTCCAAAGTCTTGTGTGGCTGCAACACATTTAACAAACAAAATCACATAAGTAAACACGGGCTGTTGAAAGTTGATCTAGCCATGTCCAATGATTTAACAAAAGTGGCGAAAACAAATGTGAAGCCGGGTCAAAAGATTTGCTCCAAGTGTAAAGCCAAATATGTTTCCATGGTCCAAAGCATTACGATATGGACATTTCAGACAGTTTGACCGATTTAGGGACTTCTCCATTAAAAATTTGTAAGTTGAGCAGTAGGGATAAAACTGGCTATGTGAAACGAAAAATTGAATGTGTGCAGAAAGTGGTAGCAGACAAAATAACGTTAGCCGCTAGAGTAGCAGCTGAAGATATTGGGCAAACTAATGAGTCTGCTGCTAAGGAATGACAGTCATGTCAGGATTACACTGACCTAATCAAAAATATGAAAACGAAAATTAAAATATCCACTAGATCAACGAAAGTTCAATTCTTGACTTTGGCCCTGTTAGAAGTAAATCTTCATACTGGTTCATCCAAGCCGGGAATAAATAAGCAACATGGCGACTGCTTTGAGAAGATGGATACAGTTTATTGAAGAAGCAGAAAGAGCAGAGGAGAGAAAAGCTGAGCACATGGGCAAGGGGTTTTTATACCCTCTCTAGCCTTTTGTTTGGAAGTTTCCTGTTCCTATGGCATGAACTTTGAGGCTATTTCCTGTGTCACGTATTCTGACCTGAGCCTAGGAGTGCCTCTCTGGTATACTTGATGGTAATGAGTTAGTCCTATGTCCCAAAAGTCATATTCTGCTTCCCTGGAGCTGGGCTAATGACTCCTAGAGTTTGGGTGGGGTATGCAGATTTTTCTTTATTTTCTTGAGTTCTCTGGCTCCAACTTTCTGATGGTTTTACATTTGCATTTGTATAGGACTGGCTACTCCTTGGGGCAGAGAGATAGATTTGGGGCCAGGTTTGGTTTCTGCTTTTCAAAAAAATGCTTTTCAAAATCCTTTTGGTGAAAAAAATATATTTTCCTGCCCTTTTAATATTTCCTTCTCTGGGGCTCTGACTTCCCTCAGCCCCAAAGAATTGGTCAATACCGGTGACAGCAAAAACATTTGGCGTTTCAGAACATATGGTTAAAACAGTGAGAAAAATAAAAGAGAGAAGCATTTGTGCACTACCAGATGCAAAAGTTGGCAAACCCCTGCCAAAGGAAATCGCCGACAGAGTTTGAGATTTCTACAAGGATGATGGATTTAGCAGGATGTGCCCTGGCGAAAAGGATTGTGTTTCCGTTCAGCTTGATGGCGTCAAGGTTCACAAACAAAAGTGGTTGCTACTGTGCAATCTGAAAGAACTGTATGTGGCGTATAGAATCAAATACGGTACTGAAATTGGTTTTTTCAAATTCTATGAACTCAGTTATGTCGTCAGGTCGACAGTATCAATTCCCAAAAGCGATGCTAAAGAACATGGCACATAAATTCAATAATAAATAAGCGATTATTGAAATTTGGCAGTTCATACAAACATTATGGATGTTGGCTTGGGAACCATATAAGATACCCACAAAAAGGCTTTAGAACCTCGGGGAAGAAATCAAACTGCAGGCTTGGGATCCTGAATCAAGAAGCCTACCCGTGGCTGGTGTTGCACGGCTACTGGGCGTGCCCCCTATGGCAATGGGGTTGCTGGCTCGTGCCTGAACTAGTAGTGACAATGTCACCATGGACCAATGCAATATAATAGTAGTAATGTCTATATAAAACAAACAAGACAAAAAATAATAACAGAATACATGTGACATTGCCATAGCGATATCAACTTTGTCCCTATTTTTAGGGCTTTATACTTCAGCGATGAAAAACCAATCCTACTTTTTCAGGGGGTTTGAAACATCCTCTTTCTAATGAGAATGATTTAACAGAGTTTCCAGGACTTTTTTTGTAAAAGCAGACTGAAAAATACCCTATTTTGGTGTTTTTACAAAAAACGTCAAATTTACACTCAGTTTGTAAACTATTGGAAAGCAGTAGAATGAAATTTTTTGTTTGAAAACCTTGTGTTGCTAAGTTATTACACGCAAAGTTTCATGTTTATCATACCGTTCCTTCCAGAGATATAAAAAGCCAAACTTTAAACTTTTTTTTGAGTCGCAATATTTTCAGCCAACTTTGCTCCAAATTATCTAGATCAGACATGTCAAACACAAGGCCTGGGGGCTGGATGCGGCCCGTGAAGTGGTTTCATGTGGCCCACGAAGCCATCCTGGAAACAGTGAGGGAATGGCCCCCGCTGCCTTGGCCCTGGTCCAGACCGGGCGGGAGCCAATGTACAATTTTGTGGTGGCCATCTATGCTGAAACATTTTCAGTCTTAGCTCCACAAGGCCGTCTAGATTAGAAACACTGAGGAACCAGCCCCTGCTGTGTTGCCCCCACCCCCTGGGTGCATGCTAGGGAGGTGTCACCCTTTGTGAGGAATGAAGAAACGGACCATGCATTGACGCTTGCCCCGGTCCCACCCCCTTCTGCCAGAGATCCTCAGATCTGTCCCACTCCTGCCCAGGCCCCCACAGGCACCCTTGACGCGAACGATGTAGAGCTGGCCATGCCCACCCAGTAGGCTGCACCCACTGGCCCAAGGGCAACCACAATGATGTGGCCCTCAATGAAATTGAGTTTGACACCCCTGATCTAGATGGAGATTGCTCATGACAATGTGTTTATTATTTTGTTTAATAGAGCAGAAAAAGTTGTACAAGATGGCCAAGTTTTGTTTCTTCCAACAAAATATTGCCAGAGATATTATGTCTCAAAGTTGCCGGAATCTGTAGAAGGCTACGGTATGGGGTCAAAGAAATGACTATATCTCCGCAAGTATTGCACCAGCAAACGTAACACTTTACCAATGTTCATTGGGGACATGTGTGCATGTTCACACAAAATTTCATCAAAATCCGTGATGATTGAGCAGGACACTTTTCTGAAATCAGACCACTTGACATGGAATGACCCTGATGCAGGTGCTCAACGGAGAAGTGGACTGTTTCCATAACAAGAAGTATTACTACATTTCCCCGAAAATAAGACCGGATCCTATATTAATTTTTGCCCCAAAAGACACATTAGGTCATATTTTCCAGTTAGGTTTTATTTTCATGGAAATATAGTACTAAATGCGTCCGTATGACTGACAGTCTTAACTGGGGCTTATTTTTGGGATAAGGCTTATATTACCAGCATCCTGAAAAATCATGCTAGGGTCTTATTTTTGGGGAAACAGAGTATTGGACAATGCGAACACTCGGTGGATGGGAGCGAGGAAATCTATTGTTTAATTAAGGAAGCCTCTGGGTGGGAAAACCAGAGCTGGTTTCGATTCTTCTGTGCCGATGTAAATTTTCAGTAGACTTGGTAAAATCATGTCCCAGGAGTTTCATTTTCTGGAAATGCTAACTGGACAGTTGACGTCCCCGAAACCTGGCTTCTCCATTGTCGTCTTAAAAACTCTACACCAAACTCGCTCTTGCCCTAACATACATTGAAAAGAATTCACTGGCTGTGATTTTAGTTTATTTATTTCTTTATTTTTCATTTAGTTTTTAAATGTATATGCCTCCCCGTCTCACTGCCTCAAGGTGATTCTGGGCGGCTTACAACAGTAGAAAAAACAGATATAAAAGCATTTAAGCTTAACCATTAAAATAATCCAATCTGTCTCTCAACTCAATAAAACTAGCTAAAAAAAGAACTTCGGGAGATTTGTGTGTGTGTGTGTGTGTGTGTAGAGCACGGGTCGGCAACCCACAGCTCCAGAGCTGCATGTGGCTCTTTGAGCCTTCTCCTGCAGCTCCCAGTCCTCCTCCACCATTTGCAGAGAGAGACAGAGAGAGGCACTTGTGCTTCCCTTCTGTGTGTATGTGTGTGTGTGTGTGTGTGTGTAAAAAAGAGAGTGGCCTCATCCTGTTCTCCGACAAGTTGACAAGCTTATTGGGCGGGGCTCCTGCCTTTGCTGCGTCTGTGCAGGAAGCAGCAGCTCTCTCTCTCTCTCTCTCTCTCTCACACACACACACACACAGAGTGGGGGAAGAGGACTGACAGACCAAGGGCAGGAGAGAGCCAACCCAATAAGAATGTGTGTCAGCTTGCCGGAGAACAGCATGAAGCCAGCTTGCCAGGTAAGCAGAAGATCACAGAGGGAGAGAGAGGAAAGAGAGAGAGGGAGAGGGAGAAAGAGAGGGAGAAAAGAGAGGGGGGGGGGAAAGAGGGAAGGGGGAGAGAGGGAGGGAGAGGGAGAACTCATGTACAGCAGCCTCTATTTCTTTTTAATTAAACTCTTCAATCAAGGCCCCCCCCGTGCACGCGTGTGTGCGCGTGGGTTTTGTGGCTCCCAGTGTTTTCTGTGGGAAGCGGATCCAAGTGGCTCTTTGAGTGTTTAAGGTTGCCGACCCCCGGTGTAGAGGGAATCAAAATCAACATTTCAGGCAGCTGTCCCCCCACCCAAAAAAAAAGGGTTTATAGAGATTTGTTAAGAGTTTATACCTAAAGCTTAGGTGGATAACTTCCACAACTCATATACCCATCAGTTTCTGCCCTGCATGAATCTTCGCCAGTCTGGGAAGCTTTGGATTTTGATTGCAGCTCTTGCCACTTGCATGAATTTTAAATTTTGTGGCTCCTTCGATGAGAATGGAGAGTTATGCTGTGACTGAAACTCTTTCCGCACGATGAGCATTGATAGGGTTTCTCACCCGTGTGGATGCGTTTGTGAGAGGTCAAGGTTGCCATCTGACTGAAGCTTATGCCACATTCGGAGCATTTAAAAGGTTTCTCCTTGGCGTGGATTTTTTCATGTTCATGCAGTAGAGACTTATGAGCGAAGCTTTTCCCACAGATGGGACACGTATTCATTCTCGGTTTTGGAGCTAATTTCCCATGGTTGAGCGTTTCAGGAGAATTCACGCTCTTCGAAACCAAGGGTGTGTTTCTCGTGGTTAGTTTTCCCTGGATTGGGGTTTTAGGAAAGTTCCTGCTTGCCGAAGCTAAAGATGTATTCGCCGGATATCTTTGGGGAGGCACTGTTACACCTTGGAAACCAGGGCTTTCGGAAAGAGAGAATTCATCCCATCTCAAGCACTTTGGCCGATCCTCCGTTCCCGCGCTCTGCGGTTCCTCCTGGGTGGATCTGCCTCTTTTTAAGGAGATTCTTTGGGACTCATCCTCCTTCTGCCGTGCGCCCCTCCCTAGAGTAAGATTAAAACAAAAACAAAAACGTTAAGACCAAGAGAAAACCTGAAAAGAAAATTGGTCAAGTGAGGAAAAGCTTTCGGCGAGTGACATTAAGAGGAAGTCAAAAGCCCCGGATCGGCTTTTCTCAACCTTGATATCCTTGGACTTCAACTCCAAGAATTCCCGAGCTAACACGGAAAACAACCGCTCGAGACTATAGGAAAGTGATCGCTGAAAACTATAATAGTGAAAGCAGAACACTGCTTATTGGAAAAGCACATAATTTGCAGTGAATAGTAGCCAGTGTTGTGTAGTTGGGAAGTTGTCAAGACTGGGACTGAGAAAGACCCAGGTTCTATGGCTACGCTTAGATTCTGTAAATGTTTTCTTTCGTACTTTCAGATTTCCAGTGCTAAGCGCCCTCTGTTTGCGTTCTGATTTGAAATTCATTCAGGAAGTCCTCAATGTACAACTTAGCGACCGTTCAAAATTACAACGGCACTGGAAAAAAAAAGTAACTTATGATCCCGCTTTTGCACTTATCCCCACGGTCACGGGACTGAAATTCGGACGCTTGGCAACTGGCTCATAATTACGACGGTTGAAGTGTCCCGAGGTGTGTGTGTGCGTGCGGGTCTTGTGATCATCTTTTGTGACCTGACAGACAAAGTCACTGGGGAAGCCAGATTCACTTAACAGCTATCCCAAAGGTGCTTTTTTTCAGGATGCAACTGGACCTTCCGATTTTTCTTTGAAGAGGTTTCGCTTCTCATCCAACAAGCTTCTTCAGCTCCGACTGGACGGTGGGGAATGGAGCGTGTTGCTAAAGACGATGGATTTCAGCCTGTTGGGACCCCACATGGGGACTCACCTAAAAAGCTCAGGTTTTGGTAGTTCTCCACCATGACCTCCAGTTGCAGGGCTACCTGGCTTGCGTTCAAGACGGGACACTCTTCCTCCGTGAAGTACACCGCCACGTCCTCAAAAGACAGCGGACCCTGGAGGAGGGGGGAGAAAAGGGAAGAGGGAGAAAAGGAAAGGAAAATGGAGGGAGGGCGGGTGGGGGAAAGGGGAGCCAGGCAGGCCCAGGAAAATATGCAGTGGCTGACCCATTTTTAACCCCAACCCTTTTCTTCTTACCAGAGTGGGCTGAGCTGAAGGAAACACCTCAGAAACAAAAGAAGACACATCCCTCGCCAGGGATTTCTCATTGCCTGTAAATGGACAAAAATGGTAGTGGGGAAGTTGTTGCTTCATTTGCATTTGAAAAGGTGGATCTGGACAAGACCCACCTACGAGGCCATTGTTTCTTTTATTCTCACAGCGCAGGAGACCTTCCAACAAACCATGCTTTGTTTACCTCAGTATTGGTTTCTTTTCCCACTGTCCTCAGAAGAGAGCTAACTTTGACACACACACACACAAACACACCGCAAATCCAGTGCTGTCTGCAAAGTTGCAGTGACAGAAACGAAGGCTTTACAAACAAACAAACAAAAAATCTGTGACCCTCCACTCACAACCAATGGCTTAGTGCAGTGGTTCTCAACCTTTTTAACGCCGCAAACCCCAACCAGTCATAAGTCGAGGACTACTCAACCGGTCGTAAGTCGAGGACTACTCAACTGACGCAGCACCGTTGGCAGAATGGGACTTTTGGCGGGCTCAGCAGGGCAGAGACAGCCTGGACAATTCCTATTGGCTTTTGAAAGCCAATAGAATTAGACTCTATTCAAGAGAGTCTATTCTATTGGCTTTCAAAAGCCAACAGAATAAAAGGGAGTAGCACAGCTAAGGTAGAGGGGGGAAAAAAATGGCGGACTGCGTTGTTTGGCGACCCCCGTGAAATGGTCGTTCCGACCCCAAATGGGGTCCCGACCCACAGGTTGAGAACCACTGGCTTAGTGACTGGTTCTATGTTACAGCGGCACTGGAAAAAAGTGACATGACTATTTTTTCACACTCACGACCACTGCAGCATCCCCATGGTCACGTGATTTACGTTCAGAGGCTTGGCAACTGACTCCTGTTTACGACGGGTGCAGGGTCCCGGGGATCATGGGATCCCCTTTTTTGACCTTCTGACAAGCAAACTCGATGGAGAAATCCGGATTCGCTTAACAACCGTGTTACGAACTGAGCAACTGGAGTGATTCACTTAACAAATCAGTGGAACCACCTGCCTCCAGATCGGTGAATGCTCCAACACTGGAAGTTTTTAAGAAGAGTCTGGACAGCCATTTGTCTGAAATGGTATAGGGTTTCCTGCCTGAGCAGGGGGTTGGACTAGATGACCTCCAAGGTCCCTTCCAACTCTTCTATTCCTATTTCATGCTAATTCTATTCTAATTCTAAACTTATATTCCTTTTCCTATTCTTATTCTATTCCTATTCTTATAAATTTGTATTCCTATTTCTATTTCTATTCCTTTCTGTTCTGTTCCATTTCTATTCTTATAAATTTATATTCCTTTTCCTATTCTTATTCTATTCGTACTCTATTCTATTCCATATTTCTATTCTATTCATTCCATATTTCTATTCTATTTCTATATTCTATTCTATTCTCTTCCATATTTCTATTCTATTCTATTTATTCCATCCTATCCTATCCTATCCTCCCATTCCATTCCATTCTATTCTCTATTCTACTTCTATTCCTATTCTTATACATTTGTATTCCTATTTCTATTCCTTTCTGTTCTGTTCCATTTCTATTCTTATAAATTTATATTCCTCTTCCTATTCTTATTCTATTCGTATATTCTATTCCATATTTCTATTTATTTCTATATTCTATTCTATTCCATATTTCTATTCTATTCTATTCTATTTATCCAATCCTATCCTATCCTCCCATTCCATTCCATTTTATTCTCTATTCTACTTCTATTCCTATTCTTATAAATTTATATTCCTATTCCATTCTGTTCTAAATGTGGCAAGAAAAGTCGTACAATGGGGCAAAACTCACGTTAACCAATTTCTCACTTAGCAACATAAATTTTGGGCTCAGTTGTGGTCGTAAGTCAAGGACTACCTGTGACATTGTGAAATTTACATACTGCAATCTCTAGAGATGCTAAGCAAATCCTATGGATCTCTTTAACTCAAGAGTCTCCCACTCTTATTCCTCCCGTTTATTTATTTCCAGCTCAATTTTCAATGTTTTTTTTTTTTTCACCGAATCTGTAGTGCTAGTTAATCCGTGTTCAAAAGCATTCACTTCTGTGGGCTGTGTTCCATTTACCTTTTATTCCATTTTGTGTTATACTTGGTTCCCCAACTCACGACCACAACCGAATCCAACATTTCCATTGCTAAGTGGGGCAGTTAAGTGTGTTTTGCCCCATTTTAGGACCTTTCTTGCCACAGTTTAAGTGAATCCCTGCAATTGTTAAGTTAATAACACAGTTGTTAAGTGAACCTGGCTTCCCCATTGGCTTTCCTTGTCAGGAGGTCGCAAACACCGCAATCACAAATATAAGCCAGTTTTGCCAAGCCTCAAAAGTTTGATCATGTGACCCACAGGGACGCTGCAACCGTTGTGAGGAAAAATGACCATAAACCACTTTTCGGTGCCGTTGTAACGTCAAATGGTCACTGAATGAATGGCTGTAAGTGGTGGGTTACCTCTATTTATATTTTTATTTTAGTTCCACGTTTTATGGTACGTAAAGTCAGTCAGTGACTGAAATAAAGCACCTTGCCCTTCCACCACATGTTAAGCGATTGGGAAATATGATGTATCTGGACTGACAAGAGATTTTTCAAATTTTGCCGCCCAACTCGGCTGACAAGTTGTATTTTCCTTACGGCTTCCAGACACCTTATTTCTATTGAACAAAATAGGTGAATTATTATTTTTTTTTTACAATGAATTATAAAACCTGCTAAGGAGAAACGTCTTTTATCAGCCAGCTGTGACTAGCTGGGGCTTCCGCAAAGGGAGGAGTCGAAAATCTCAAGATGGTTTCCACAATCCAGGCTCACTGCCGTTATTATATATTCAGTGCAGCCTGGAGGAATTTACCCTCCAGAAAATGGCGGGAGGGATGCCTACAGACAAAAGGATGCAAGCATATATATACATTTCAGGAAAGGAGACAAAAGTGATACGGTCGTACATATGCATAGGTGATAGGTGAGGTAAGCATGAATCATTAGCAAACCTCAAGTTACTTCCCCGCCTTTCAAGGAGAGAAGCAACCTAGAACTAAGGAGAAATATCCTGACAGGGACAACAATTCACCAGTGGAACGGCTTGTCACCAAAAGCTCCATCAGTGGAGGCTTTCAAAAAACAGACTGGACAACCATTTCTCTAAAAAGGTATAGGGTCTCCTGCTCAAGCAGGGGGTTGGACTAGATGACCTCCAAGGTCCCTTCTGACTCTAGGTTCTATTTATTTTCTACTGTTACGAGCCTCAGGGAAGAATGATCGTCTTCATAGAAAGAATTGCCATAGCGGTTTTGACGGGTTCCCGTCCTTCTAAAGGCTGGTTTTTCTCATATTGCGCACATAAAAAAGGGGGTTAAGGCCGCACCACCATCTTGACATTTTTTTTTGACTCCCTCCCCTTGCAGACATTCTCAATCATTGTTTCTGAGAGCATTGTCTCAATCGTGGTAAATTTTAGAGGTGTGGACTTTTAACTCCCAGAATTCCTCTGCCTGCTATGTCTTACTTTTAAGTGCACATCGCCAAGGTCGAGGAAAAACAGACTCATGAGTTAAAAAGGCGCTGCATCTTTTAAACTTTTTACCAACCGTCTGAAATTCACCAGGACTATCCCGGTCTGATTAGATAGATAGATAGATAGATAGATAGATAGATAGATAGATAGATAGATAGATAGATAGATAGACAGATTAGATAGATAGATTCGATAGACAGATAGATGATAAATAGATAAGATAAGATAAGATAAGATAAGATAGATAGATAGATAGATAGATAAAGACCATAACAGTCTATATCCCTTTCATTCTTACCCTGCAATACGGCATCTTCGTTCTCTAAGATCTGCTTGAAGAACTGTCTCTGTCCTTCATCTGAGGGAGCCGCCTTCTTAATTTGGGGGAAATCGTTATCCACAAACAGACCCTGCAAAGCAGTACCAGATATCCATACAAGGCGGGAACAGGAGAGCAAAAAGACCTCTCTTTTAAGGAGACCTCCCCCCCAACAACTGTGCAGCTGGGGGGGGGAATGTTTTGGGGAGGAACTGCGTGTTGTCGTCCCCTCGGAACTAGCAGGAAGTAAAGTTTTACGTTACGGAGGGGGTAGCCTGCATTCCTCCCCAGCTTTTGGCTCTTTGGCAACAGCATCTGGAGGTTCTGATCAGATAGATCCTGGTGGAAGGCAGTGACCCAGAAACGACGCCACTGCTCCCTCGGTAGCGCAAACATCCCAGAATCGCCTCCAAATGGATGCTGCCGGCCGAGACCACAAGATCCTCCAAGAGCCACATGCCTTAGATGTTAACGGGAAGCCTTCCTGAGCCGGAACGTGTGAATCCCTCGCTTCATGGTCCTTGAAAGTTACCACCAAGCTGTCCTCACCTGGATTTTCGGCTTCTTGTCCTCCATTTGGCTCAAGAGGAAGCCTTCGGCCAGGGCCACCGCCTGGGAACAGGTCTCCGCGCCACATTCCCTGATCCAGGTCTTCATGTCGGGAGGGAGGATAGTCAAGAACTGCTCCAGGACCACCAGGTCCAGGATCTCAGCTTTCGTATGCTCTCCTGGCTTCAGCCATTGGCAGCAGAGATCATGAAGCTGGCTGTAAACCGTGCGGGGCCCAGCGCACTTCCGGTAGCGGAACTGCCTGAAATGTTGACGCTGGACGTAGGAGTTGCCTTTCTCTTCCCCCAGAATTTTGTTGACATTTTTTTCCCAGTGTTCGCCACCAGGGCTGCGAGCCTCCACTGCCTCAAGGCCCCCTACCGAATCCACAGCTTCCTCCTTTGATTCTGGGGTCAGCACCGTCTCCACTAAGATACGAAACATTTCCTGGCTCGTTCAATCACTTTCTTCCGGGGGAAATATCTGAATGGCTGTAATTGAACTGAGAGGAAGTTGGAAAAAACTGCCCAGGGATTGGCAGTGGGAATTTTTTTTGGGGGGGGGGGAAGTGATGGCACCACTCAGGCAGTCAAGGATTAAATTACAAGGCGGCCATAAACGGTGTAAAGTATCTCTCTGTAAACAAAAGAGACAATGGAGGAAACAGATCAGAGGCAGACAATACAGCAGGCAACACCACAAGGAGTTCTCTGGTACAATAGCCCAGGCCACTTACTTTGCTTAGCTGATAGTCACATTTGAACGAATGAATGCATAAATGACTATTACAGCTCACAAGCACACAGATACCCAAGTCAAAACAAAACAAAACTATAAAATAACCTGCAGGAGGATGAGAGAAGAACAATGCCACACTCGTGGACGATCACTTAAACACGAGCCAGCAGTGTGCGGCAGCAGGCAGAAAAGCTAATACAATCCTGGGTTGCATAAACAGGGGCACAGAATCAAAATCACTGTTCGATCCCAGCCTATTGCCATCCTTGTTAAAGGCACAAGGACCAAACCCCTGCTGATACAATAGGCTAGAGCAGTGTTTCTCAACCTTTTTAATGCCGCGACCCCCCCAACCGGTCGCAAGTCGAGGACTACTCAACTGGTGCAGCCCCGTTTGCAGAATGGGACTTTTGGCGGGCTCAGCAGGGCAGAGACAGCCTGGACAATTCCTATGGGCTTTTGAAAGTCAATAGAATTAGACTCTATTCAAGAGAGCCTATTCTATTGGCTTTCGAAAGCCAATAGAATAAAAGGGAATAGCACAGCTAAGGAAAAGGGGGAAAAAATGGCGGACTGCATTGTTTGGCGACCCCCGTGAAATGGTCGTTTGACCCCAAATGGGGTCCCGACCCACAGGTTGAGAACCACTGGCTTAGTGTGTCCGTGTTGCTTTTCAATTTGCAACAGAAATGTTTCATGACAACTCTGCCAAAAGTCCCGACCCACAGGTTGAGAACCACTGGGCTAGAGACTTTGCAACAAAACAAACCTCTTTTAAATAGTCAAATAGTCCAAAACACAAATAGCAAAACTCAAGTCCAAAGGAAGGAAATAGTCCACAGGAAACACGATGCAAACAGAAGAGAATTCACAAGCAAGATGAACAGACCAGGATTCCAAGAAGCACTTTGCAAACGGTTGCCTTCAGCAACCAGCCCCACCCACACCTCTTTTTATACAGCAGTCCCAAGGCGTTGCCTCTCATTGCCTTCTCCTTTTACTCTGGAGGTGCCGTATTGACTGCTGCTGATTTACTCTTACTAATTGAAAATTGACAAGTCCATCAGGTGTGGGTCTTCGGAGTCTGACTCATTCTCCTCACACAGCTGAGCTTCATCAGGAACACGACTGAAGGGCCCAGGCTTTGTATCAAACCGTGAGTCCTGTAATTCAGTGTTTCCCAAACTTGACAATTTTAAGGCATGTGGACTTCAACTCCCAGAATTCCACAGCCAGCAATGCTGGCTGTGGAATTCTGGAAGTTGGAGTCCACATGCCTTAAAATTGTCAAGTTTGGGAAACACTGCTGTAATTCATCAGAGCCTCCCTCTGCCCCTGAGGGCTCTTCAATGCCTCCTCCACCTCCTCCTCAGATTCCCAAGACTCAGCTGTTGGGAGCACAGCCTGGCACGGAATCACAACAATCACATTTAGTATTAATTCCGCTTCATAAACCCTTAGTAAGGCCACGCCTGGAACACTGCATCCAGTTTTGATCACCACATTACAAAAAAAGATGTTGAGACTTTGGAAAAAGTGCAAAGAGCAATTAAGACGATTAAAGGCCTGGAGACTAAAACATATGAAGAACGGTTGCAGGATTTGGGCATAGCCGGTCTAGAGAAAAGAAGGACTAGGGGGAACATGATAGCAGTGTTCCAGTATTTGAGGGGCTGCCACAAAGAGGAGGGGGGGGTCAATTTATTTTCTAAAGCACCAGAAGGCAAGACAAGAAACAGATCCCACAGATTGGGCCTCCTTCAGGTCCCGTCGGCCAATGTCGGCTGGCGGGCCCTCGGGGAAGGGCCTTTTCTGTGGTGGCTCCAACCTGGTGGAATCAACTCCCCCCCCCCCGAGATTCGAACTACTCCCACCTAGCCGGCCTTTAAGAAAGCCATTAAAACTCTCCTGTTCCGGCAGGCCTGGGGTTGATGTCCCCGGGGGGGGGGGGGTCGGGATACGATTGGACATGTTGTATGAATGCACTTATTTTATTGTTTTATTGTTATATTGTTTTAATTTTGTACGCCGCCCTGAGTCCCTAGGGATTGGGCAGCATATAAATTTTATTAATAAAATAAATAAATAAATAAATAAGAAACAATGGATGGAAACTAATCAAGGAGAGAAGCAACCTGGAATTAAGGAGAAACTTCCTAACAGTGAGGACAATTAACCAGTGGAACAACCTGCCTCCAGAAGCGGTGAATGCTCCAACACTGGAACTTTTTAAGAAACGACTGGCAAGCCACTTGTCTGAAATGGTATAGGGCAAGGGTAGGCAACCTTGGCTCTTTTATGACTCGTGGACTTCAACTCCCAGAATTCCTGAGCCAGCCATGCTGGCTCAGGAATTCTGGGAGTTGAAGTCCACGAGTCATAAAAGAGCCAAGGTTGCCTACCCCTGGTATAGGGTCTCCTGCTTGAGCAGGGGGCTGGACTAGAAGACCTCCAAGGTCCCTTCCAGCTGTATTTTGATTCTGTTCTTCACTATATAAGCAGTCCACAATTATTTTGCCAATCCCAAGGCACACATTCTGCAGGCTTGAAATGCAAATTCAGCAATAGTTTTTTTAGGTTTTAAACTCTGCGAGACTTTCGCATATCATTTTGCTTCTCATCGTAAGCATAACCAACTCAGAAAGATCAACTCAGAAAGCGTAGACTACCCAAGGAGCTGCTGATACAGTTCTACAGAGGAATTATTGTGTCTATGATCTGCACCTCTGTAACTGTCTGGTTTGGCATCGCAACCAAACAGGACAGACACAAACTTCAATGGATAGTTGGGCCTGCAGAAAAAAACAATTGCAACCAGCTTGCTTTCCACTGAGGACCTGTGCACTGCACGAACCAGAAAGACGGTTGGGAAAATATCTACAGACGCCTCACATCCTGCACATAAACTATTTCAACTTCTCCCCTCAGGATGACGCATTGCACATCAGAACAACTTGACACAAGGACAGGGTTTTTTTTTTCCACCATGCCATCACTCTGCTAAACAACTAATTCTCACAACACTGTCAAATTACCTAGTAGGGCTGCATTCATCTTTCCTATTACCTATTTTCTTATCTTCTTATGACTATTATTTTGCTGCTTGTGTCTTATGACTTATATTGATGGTTTTAGTATCCTAGTGTGATTTATGTTGATTGCTTATTTAGTGTCCTATGACTATCCAGGAGTGTTGTATCTTATGATTTATGATGATCGTATTTTATGATTATGGTCATGATTTATCACTTGTTGCTTGTACACTGAGAGCTTATGAGAGCTTGTACATTTGTTGCTTGTACACTGAGAGCTTATGCACCAGAGACAAATTCCTTTTGTGTCCAATAAAGAATTGATTGTCTATGGAGATTCTCAGGCATCCAGGTCATAGTTATCCCAAAGATGCTTTTCCACGAGGCAACTGGACTTTGTTTTTCTTTGAAGACGTTTCGCTTCTCATCCAAGAAGCTTCTTCAGCTGACTGGATTTTCATTCCTTACAGACAGCTTGCAGACAATATGACCAGCTGTCTAGAAGGAATATAAATCCTTCCATTTCCCCACCATCCAGGCAGAGCTAAAGAAGCTTCTTGGATGAGAAGCGAAACGTCTTCAAAGGAAAAACAAGAAAGTGCAGCTATCCTCGTGAAAAAGCATCTTTGGGAAAGAATTCTATTCTACTCTATTTTACTTTATATGTGCTGTAGTTTAAATGTGGGACTAGGTCTGAGTAGCTGAAGGTTGAAGTCCCCATTAGACCATGGATCTCATTTGCTGCTTTTAGGTCATTTTCTCTCTGTCTCTCTGACTCACTTCATTGGGTTGTGATGTGGTTAAAACTAGGGGCAGATTCCCACATAAGCAACTTTGAGCTCTCAGAGATAACGTAGGGGTGAAAGTGCCTTGGGTAATAGAAGAAGGGGACGACAGAGAATGAGGTGGCTGGATGGAGGCACTGAAGCAGAGGGTGTGAGCTTAAATGGACTCCAGAAGATGGTAGAGGACAGGAAGGCCTGGAGGAACGTTGTCCATGGGGTCGCGATGGGTCGGACACGACTTCGCAACTAACAACATAAGTGCCTTAACCACTATAAGCAAATAAAATACACAAGTCTCCCTTCAATTAGGGGACTGGAGGCTAAAACATATAAGGAAGGGTTGCTGGAATTGGATATGTCTAGTCCAGTGGTTCTCAACCTGTGGGTCGTGACCCCATTTGGGGTCGAACGACCATTTCACGGGGGTCGCCAAACAACGCAGTCCGCCATTTTTTCCCCCTTTTCCTTAGCTGTGCTACTCCCTTTTATTCTATTGGCTTTTGAAAGCCAATCAAATAGACTCTCTTGAATAGAGTCTAATTCTATTGGCTTTCAAAAGCCCATAGGAATTGTCCAGGCTGTCTCTGCCCTGCTGAGCCCGCCAAAAGTCCCATTCTGTAAACAGTGCTGCACCAATTGAATAGTCCTCGACTTACGACCGGTTGAGTAGTCCTTGATTTACGACCGGTTGGGGGGGGTCACGGCATTAAAAAGGTTGAGAACCACTGCTCTAGTCTAATGAAGAGCAGGACGGGCTGTGGAATTCTGGGAGCTGAAGTCCACATGCCTTAAAATTGTCAAGTTTGGGAAACACTGGTGTAAGGTTTCCTGCCTGAGCAGGGGGTTGGACTCGATGACCTCCAAGGTCCCTTCCAACTTTATTTTTATTATTATTATTATAAGCCAACCTCTGCCTCCTTTAACCTCTCCTCCTTAATAAGGATGGCTGAAACCCCCACATATATGTGGTGGATTGTAGCCCAGTGGAGAGAGGATCTCTTTCCCAAGGAGCAAAGGGACAAAGAAACTTGAAACCTCTGGTATGCAGGAAAAAGGACAAAGGCGGATCCCCAGCCCCACCCCCTCCTTTCACATGGTGCTTTTAACAATTACCCAAATGGGTGTTTTCAGCCTGGCGAGGCTACATTCTTACATACTGAATTCAACTTACTCTACTGCTGCGACACCAAAACCTGTTTTTCCCTCTCATCTCCCGCCTATTTACAAACTTGTTCATTTTGAAACGACAGACTGCTGAACGAACGCAAAGCCAAGGCAGATCCCTAAAAGAGAAAGGCTGGGAAACTTTCTGGCCCAGCCTAAGGAAGGACGTGTGTCTTTATTTAAATTTATTTGTAGGGGTTTCTCTCCAGGAAATCCTAGCCAGATCAGCCCGCCTACTGCACCATCTACCGCCCTCCCTTGAAATCGGGGTAAAGGAGCAGCAAAAACCTTTTTTTTCCTCTGGACCTGCAGCTTCCCTTCGTTTTGGAGCATCAAAATGCAGGCCTTAGATCCGGTAGATTATTGTTCGAATTGTTTGTAACTTATGATTAATGATTGTAACTATGATGATGACCTATTACTTGCTGTTTATATGTACACTGTGAGCTTATACACCAGAGACAAATTCCTTGGGTGTCCCAATCACACTTGGCCAATAAAATATTCTATCCCTATTCTATTTTTTATTCCAATTCCTTATTCTATATCCTATTCCTATGTATCTCTATCCCTATTCTATCCTTATTCTATATTCCATGTCCTATCCCTATTCTATCTTCTATATCCTATTTCTAACCTATTTCTATTTTCTCCCTATTTATTTATTTTCTATTACTATCTATCCCTATCCTCTCTATTTCTATTCTATTCCTATTCTATTTTTTATTCCAATTCCTTATTCCATATCTTATTCCTATGTATTTCTATCCCTATTCTATCATTCTATATTTCATATCCTATCCCTATTCTATCTTCTATATCCTATTTCTAACCTATTTCTATTTTCTCCCTATTCTATTTTCTATTACTATCTATCCCTATCCTCTCTATTTCTATTCTATTCCTATTCTATATCCTATTCCTATCCTAGCTATTTCTATTCTATCCTATCCCTATTTCTATCTGTACTCTATTTTCTATTCCTATCCTATCTCTATTTTTATTCTATCCCTATTCTATATTCTATTTTCTATTCCTATGCTATCTCTATTTCTATTCTATCTGTAATTTATTTTCTATTCTTATCCTATCTCTATTTCTATTCTATCTGTACTTTATTTTCTATTGCTATCCTATCTCTATTTCTATTCCATCCCTATTCTATATGCCTTAGTAAGGCCACACTTGGAATACTGCATCCAGTTTTGGTCACCACGATGTAAAAAAGATGTTGAGACTCTAGAAAGAGTACAGAGAAGAGCAACAAAGATGATCAGGGGACTGGAGGCTAAAACATATAAGGAATGGTTGCTGGAATTGGGTATGTCTAGTCTAATGAAGAGAAGGACGAGGGGGGACAGGATAGCAGTGTTCCAATATCTCAGGGGCTGCCACAGAGAAGAGGGAGTCAAGCTGTTCTCCAAAGTGCCTGAAGGCAGGACAGGAATCAACAGATGGAAACTAATCAAGGAGAGAGGAAACCTAGAACTAAGGAGAAACTTCCTGACACTGAGAACAATTAACCAGTGGAACAATCTGCCTCCAGAAGTGGTGAATGCTCCAACACTGGAAGTTTTTAAGAAGAGACTGGACAGCCATTTGTCCAAAATGGTATAGGGTTTCCTGCCTGAGTAGGGGGTTGGACTTGATGACCTCCAAGGTCCCTTCCAACATTATTAATTATTATTATATTCTATTTTCTATTCCTATCTAAGCTATCTCTATTTCTATTCCTATTCTATATCCCATCCTATCTCTATCTCTATTTCTATCCCTATTCTATATTCTATTTCCTATTCCTATCCTATCTCTATTTCTATTCCTATTCTATTCCTATTTTTTTCTATTCCTGTCCTATCTCTATTCCATATCCCATCCTGTCTCTATTTCTATCCCTATTCTATATTCTATTTTCTATTCCTATCCTATCTCTATTCTATTCCTATTTTTTCTATTCCTGTCCTATCTCTATTCCCATTCTATACCCCATCCTGTCTCTATTTCTATCCCTATTCTATATTCTATTCCTATTCTATTCCTATCCTATCTCTATTCTATTCCTATTTTTTTCTATTCCTGTCCTATCTCTATTCCCATTCTATACCCCATCCTGGCTCTATTTCTATCCCTATTCTATATTCTATTTTCTATTCCTATTCTATTCCTATTTTTTTCCTATTCCTGTCCTACCTCTATTCCTATTCTATATCCCATCCTGTCTCTATTTCTATCCCTATTCTATATTCTATTTCCTATTCCTATCCTATCTCTATTCTATTCCTATTTTTTTCTATTCCTGTCCTATCTCTATTCCCATTCTATACCCCATCCTGGCTCTATTTCTATCCCTATTCTATATTCTATTTTCTATTCCTATTCTATTCCTATTTTTTTCCTATTCCTGTCCTACCTCTATTCCTATTCTATATCCCATCCTGTCTCTATTTCTATCCCTATTCTATATTCGATCTTCTATTCCTGTCCCTATTTCTATTCCTATTCTACATTCCCATCCTATCTCTATTTCTATTCCATCCCTATTCTATATCCCATCCCATCCCATCGCTCTATCTCTATCCCTATTCTATATTCCTATCTCTATTCCATTCTCTTGGGCTACCGGAACGCAGAGCCCAGCCACAGGAGGAGATGCTGAGCGACAGGGGAAAAAAACAAAAAAAAGAGAGAGAGAGGCCTAGTCCTATAACCACTAGCTGATACGACCCCCGCTGGGGTTCGCGGCGGCTCCTCTTCCCCAGCCCGGCAGCGGCCTTGCGCCGATGCTTCGCCTCCCTCCCTCCCTCCCCCGAGCCTCTCTCCGGGCGAGGCCCGTCGCCCCCTTCGCCCACCTACCGTCCGCGAGGACACCCCAACCGCCGCCGCACGTGCCGAACGCCAAACGGCTTTTTTCTCCTCCGGCAAAAGAGGGGAGGGGGCACGGCTGAGCCCATTCCCATTTCCGCCCCACCAGGCGCCTCTCTAGGAAGCGAAACTCCCTGGCTTTAACCCTTGGCGTGGCGCTCCCCAGCGAGGAAGGCTTCGGCCGGCGGCGCGAGCGGTCTTCACGCGCCTCCTCTGAGCGGGGCGCGCCTTTCGAAGCCCGCCTCAGACGACAGTTCCCATCATCCTGGGCCGTTTGCTTTGGAAGGAAAGAAGGGAGACTTTCTCTCTCTCTCTCTCTCTCTCTCTCTCTTTCCCGTGCAACGGTTCTGTTTCTTTGCAATAGCGGGGAACGCGAAGAGTTAATAAGCCGTCCTCGACACTTGAAAGGGCGTTGCACGGCATTTGCAAAGCAACAAACAACGTGAGACGCGCGCATTATATAAATGCATTTCTCTAAAGATGTTGAGACTCTAGAACAGCGGTTCTCAACCTTTTTAATGCTGCGACCCCCCAACCGGTCGTAAGTCGAGGACTACTCAATCGGTCGTAAGTCGAGGACTACTCAACTGGTGCAGCACCGTTTGCAGAATGGGACTTTTGGCGGGCTCAGCAGGGCAGAGACAGCCTGGACAATTCCTATTGGCTTTTGAAAGCCAATAGAATTAGACTCTATTCAAGAGAGTCTGTTCTATTGGCTTTCAAAAGCCAATAGAATAAAAGGGAGTAGCACAGCTAAGCCAAAGGGGGGGGGAAATGGTGGACTGCGTTGTTTGGCGACCCCCCATGAAATAGTCCGGTTGACCCCCACTGGTGTCCCGACCCACAGTTTGAGAACCAATGCTCTAGAAAGAGTAACAGAGAAGAGCAACAAAGATGATTAGGGGTAACTGGATGCTAACATATAAGGAAGGGGGGGGGGGGGGGGGGGGGGGGGCGGTTGCTAGAATTGGTATGTCTAGTTTAATGAATGAGAAGACAAGTGGGGCATGATAGCAGTATTCCCAATATCTCAGGGTCTTGCCCCCAAAGAAAGAGGGAAAGTCAAGCTATTCCTCCAGAGCCGCCTGAAGGGCATGGCAAGAAAGCAAACGGGTGGAAACTAAATCAAGGAGAGAAGCAACATAGAAACTAAGGAGAAACTTCCTGACAGTGAGAACAATTAAATCAGTGGACAGCCTGTCCTCCAGAAGCGTAAAATGCTCCAACACTGGAAGAGAACTGGACAGCCATTTGTCCGAACTGGTGTAGTGGTTTCCTGCCTTGATGCAGGGGGGTTGGACTAGATGAACCTCCAAGGTCCCTTCCAACGTTACTACTATTACTATTACTAAGTGCACTTATAATATTTATGCATCACTAGCACGTGATGATCCCGCCTAGTTAGGTAATGAAATGTCTGCAAGAAAAACCAGCAAGCTCAGAGACACCAAGAACCCCCACATTTATATTTTTACATCAAGAAGCCAATGGATGGAAACTAATCAAGGAGAGAACTGCAATATGACCACTACCTGCAAAGAGTTAAAATCCTGGCATTTTCCCCCATCTAGTTCAGTGTTGTCGAACCTATGGCAGAGGTGCCCAGAGACCGCGGGCACTCGAAACCCACTCTGTGGGCACACGTGCCATTGCCCCAGCCTTGCCTGCCCCCACGATCCCCTCCTTACCAAACAGCCCCTCTGGGACGATTCATCCCCCCTGAGCGGAAACGCATCGCAGCCAAGAACATGGCTAGCCAGGCAGCGTGGACAAGAACCCTGCCCTTATGCCCCATCCGTACACAGTTTTGATACTGCGGGGCAAGGGCAGAGGGCATGGCTGCCATGGCGTTGTTGGGAACCTGGCCTGGGCGATCTGTGGAGGGCCCTGGAGTGGTGAGTGGTCCATGTGGGCAAACGCAGGGGGCGGAGCAGGGACGGGGCCAGTGTTTTTGGGCACTTGTCTTTAAAGGTTTGCCATCACTGGATTAGTCAGGCTGAAGAAAACTTCTTGGATGAGGAGCGAAATGGTCTTCACAAAGAAACAGTCCCTTGTCTCTTTTAAAGTACCTTTGGGATAATCAAGGGAGAAGCAACCTAGAACTAAGGATAGATTTCCTGAACAGTGAAACAATTAACCAGTGAACAACTTGGCCTCCAGAAGTTTGTGGGTGCTTTCAAGAAGAGACTGGACAGTCCACTTGTCTGGACATGGTATAAGGATTCTTCCTGCTTAATCAGGGGGGCTGGACTAGATGACCCCCAAAGTCCCATTCCAACTCTGTTACAGATAGTCCTCAACTTGTAACATTTCATTTGTGCCATTTAAAGTTTACAAGGGCACTGAAAAAGAAGTGACCTTTAGAACTGTTTTTTCAATAACTTGCGACTCCATTGCAGGATTCCCCATGATCACGTGAATCAAACTTCGACGCTCGGCAAGTGATCATTTTTATCACGAATGAAGGTGACTATACCTGTCCCAGTTGCAGGATCCAATCTGGATTGGTCACTGTTAACTTCTTAATAGTGCTAGAGAGGTGTTCCCTGAAGATGGGCTCTAGCAACGACATTCCCAAAAGCTCAGAAGACGAAACTCTCTGATGGAGGCTGGTTCTGAAAATTATGCTTAGCTTGCCAAATGCTGGGCCAAGCCACATTTTAACATGGCCCGTTCAATTTCCATTATTGTTCGCCTTCCATTGAGATGTTTGGCAAGGAATGTGGTGGTCTATTACCCTCTAGTTATTAAACATCCATCATGACCCAACCAGATTGGATCCGTGTGGCACAGATTTTATGATGGGTTTGCAATGATTCTCTTTTGTAACCTTCTGACAAGCACAACGACAATGGAGGAAGCCAGATCCACTGACAACTGTGTTAGTCCCACGTTACAACTGCAAATGAACAACCCTGAATTAAGGGAACTTCTAACAGTGAGGCCACTTAGCCAGTGGAATCAGCTTTGCCTTCAAAATATCATGGGCGGCTCCATCACTAGAGTTTTTAAGAAGAGACTGACAGTCACATTGTCTGAGATGGTCTAGGTTTCTCTCTCCTTGAGCAGGCAGCTGGACTAGAAATCTTCAAAAGTCCCTTCACAGATTTCTATCTATAATTATATACTATCTATATTCTATTCTACATTCTATTCTATATTATAGACTATTCACTATATTCTCTTCTTTCCTACATTCTATTCTATATTTTATTCATATTCTATTTTCTATTCTACATTCTAATTCCTGTTCTATATATTATAACTATTCTATATATTCATATTCTATTGTATATTTTATTATATACTAATTCTATATTCTATTTTAATTCTACATTCGTATTCTAATTTTCTATTCTATCTGTATTCTATTTTCTAAAAATTCTATTTCTATAATAAGACTAATATACAATAATAATATAAAGTCGGAAGGGACTTTGGAGGTCATCTAGTAGTCCACCCCCTGCTCAGTCAGTCGAAAAAAAAACCCTATACATTTCAGACAAGTGGTCTGTCCAGTCCTCTTCTTAAACCTACTTCCCAGTGTTGGAGCATTCACTCGCTTCTGGTGCAGTTGTTTTCCACTGGTTAATTGTTCTCACTGTCGAAGTTTCTTCTCTCCTTAGTTCCAGGTTGCTTCTCTCCTTGATTAGTTTCCACCCGTTGCTTCTTGTCCTGCCTTCAGGCGCTTTGGAAAATAGCTTGACTCCCTCTTCTTTGGGGCAGCCCCTGAGATATTGGAACACTGCTATCATATCCTCCCTCGTCCTCCTCTTCATTAAACTAGACATACCCAATTCCAGCAACAGTTCCTTATATGCTTTAGCCTCCAATCCCCTGATCATCTTTGTTGCTCTTCTCTGTACTCTTTCTAGAGTCTCAACATCTTTTTTACACCATGGTGTTCTATATTCTATTCTCATAATTCACTTAACAAGGGTGAGAAGAAAGGTCATAAAACAGGGCAAACCCCCACTTCACAAATGTTTCACTTAGCAACAGAAATGATGGGTTCTGTTGTGGCCGTGAGGATTATCTGGTGTTTTGTTTACCTTTGCAAGCCTTTGAAGACTTGGAAGTCTTTGCAAGGCTTTACCCTTTCTATTGTTCCTTCCAACCCCAGAAGGGCTGAAATGGACAACCATTGGTGAGCAGGGGGTTGGACTAGACTAGAAGACCTCCCAGGTCCCTTCCAACTCTGTTACGGTGCAGTTCTGCCTAGACTGGAAGACCTCCAAGATCCTTTCCAACTCAATTATTCTGTTAAATAATATTTTTTTTAAAAAAAAACAAAAACCTCCAGACCTTTGATCGCCGCTATCCTAGTTAGCCCAGATGCAAGGACCGCGGAGAAGGAAAGGAATTTGCAGTCACCGAAGCTGGAGAGCAAAACGGGAGCGCCACGATGGAACGCCTGCAGTGGTTAAAGGATAGGAGCGCGGATTCCTAGAGAGGCAGGAAAGGGGCAAAGGGGGGGGAGAAGAAGCCGCACACCTGTCTTGGTGTTGCTGGAAAGGAAGGCCGGGCGGGAAAAGAGGCCTGGCGGGGCGGAGGGGGTCGGTGGCGCAGGGGGAAGGATTGGGAAAGAAATTTCGCCAAGGGAGGTGAGGATGGGGCTGGAAACGAAATCTGCTGGGGGGGGGGGGAGAGCGGGAGGTAAATAGAAGGATTTCCCCCCCCTTCCCCAGCTTCTCCTGCCATTATCATAGGCAGAGGGCCATGCAAGATGTTGCAAAGCGGGGCAATCACAGGATTAAATCTATTACCTTGAAGCCCTTTATGTGTGCGCGCACTTGGACGCCCGGATGTATATGCTTATGTATGTGCAGGCATGTGTAAACATGTGCATACGCAAAAGTACAGCATAGGTGGTACCTGGCTTAATAACAGTAACCATTAGAGGGATCTTGGAGTCCTAGTGGACAGTCACCTAAATAGGAGCCAACATTGTGCTGCAGCTGCCAAAAAAGCCAACACAGTGCTAGGCTGCATTGACAGAGGGATAGAATCAAAATCACGTGAAGTGTATTAATATCCCTTTATAATAATTTGGTAAAGTCACACTTGGAATACTGCATCTAATTTTGGTGACCATGATGTAAAAAAGATGTTGAGATTGTATAAAGAGTACAGAAAAGAGCAACAAAGATAATTAGGGGATTGGAGGCTAAAACATATATGGAATGGTTGCTGGAATTGGGTATGTCTAGTCCAGGGTAGGCAACCTTGGCTCTTTTATGACTCGTGGACTTCAACTCCTAGAAACCCTGAGCCAGCCATGCTGGCTCAGGAATTCTGGGAGTTGAAGTCCACGAGTCATTAATGAGCCAAGGTTGCCTACCCCTGGTCTAGTCTAATGAAGAGAAGAATGAGGGGTGACATGATAGCAGTGTTTCAATATCTCAGGGGCTGCCACAAAGAAGAGGGAGTCGAGCTATTCTCCAAAGCACCTGAAGGCAGGACAAGAAGCAACGGATGGAAACTAACCAAAGAGAGAAGCAACCTAGAAGTAAGGAGAAACTTCCTGATAGTTAGAACAATTAATCAGTGGAACAACCTACCTGTAAGGACCCACCCCACTTTGCATCTTAAGAAGACAGAACTCTTGGAATATTCCTTCCAACAGGCATCCTTTATTAAGAGAAAATGGTTGCAGGCGTTCTAGACAGGACCTGGGGCCCAAGCCCTACAGTTCAAGGTTTTAAGGGGTCCCCAGCAGCCCCACCCCACCCCACCATCTTTCCAGTAACAATCCCAGGCGTGACATTTCCACCCCCTTTTCCCTCACTGCTGGTGGAAGGGAGACTTCAGAGAGGAGTAGATGAAAGCTCATGGCCCTAATGTTATGTTTAGTCCTTTTGGTGGTATCCACATCCAGTCCCTTTGAAGTGTACTGAAGGAAGTGAGGGCCATAAAGCCCCTTTGTTCACCCCCGTTCCCTTCATCATATGACAGAATCCAGAGAGGGCAGAAATGGGGTTTTCCATAGTCGACAACTAGAGATGAAATATAATTGGATTCTGAAACTACCTCCAGAAGCGGTGAATGCTCCAAGACGGGAAGTTTTTAAGAAGAGATTGGACAACCACTTGTCTGAAATGGCATAGGGTTTCCTGCCTGAGCAGGGGGTTGGACTAGATGACCTCCAAGGTCCCTTCCAACTCTGTTATTTTATTCTATATACCTATGTATGCATATATAGTTCTCGATTTAGGACCACAATTGAGCCCACTTGCGGCAGCATTTATAGTATTGTTTCAGTTGCTCCAATTTCACTTCGGAGTGAAAAAGGAGCGAGGGAACTCTGATAAGCATATTTCAGAATAATTTATTTTAGAATAACAGTGTGGTTTTTCTTCCCATAGGGCCCTCGTATTTTATTGATCTTGCAGTATCAAAGAAAAGCCTCTTCGCAAAGGTAACCATAACAACTTTGTCCTTGCAATGTCAAATTGCGGTCTTTTAGTTCCCTGTTTAAGATACAAATCCAGATTAAAGCACACCAAAACATATAGATGTCTGTATTCTCCTTGAAAATAGCAAAGGGGAGCCTGTCAACTGTCTTAGAAATTAAATAAGACAATTGGAAAGTCAAGGTTTAATGATTTAACAGCTAAACAGCTTAGGTAAAGATGTAAGATGGATGATGCAATGATAGGATGATGCAATGATAGGAATGACTCAGCAGAGTCTGTGTCTGTGTCCCTTTAAGAGTAAGCAGGGACTGTATCCCTTTAAGAGTCTGAGTATAAAAGGGAAGTTTTTTGCTGGAGTCTTTCTTGTCCGTTTGATTACTGTAATTGCTGTGTATTGGAGTTTGCTATTTCACCACGTGGATGTATCTTATTTCTAGTGTATATTTGTAGATATAGTGTAATATAAACCACCATTTAATACAAACCACTGTGTGTACTGCATTTACTCCTGGGTTACCTCAGCGCAATAAGACTGTGCATGCTCTGACATGAAACTAGAAAGGGCCATTTATGCTGGCTGGGGAATTCTGGGAGTTGAAGTCCACATATCTTCAAGCTGCCAAAACTGAGGAACTAGGTAGTGGATTCCATCGAAGAACTGTTCTCACTGTTCGGATGTGTGTGTTTTTTCTAATTTTTGGTAACGTTTAAAAATCTGTATCACGTAAGTCCCAAAACAGCTTCATTTAGTCTTCCAAAACACTGCTGTAGCTCTTGCCTGCCTCTCTGTGACAAAGTAATAGAGAAGAGATTCTGATAACCATTTGACAGTAAAACCAGTTTAGTGAAACTGCTGAGCTAAACAGTTGGCGAAGGCTGGATGTTTTCAGGGAGGGAGTGAATAGATATTGGTTCGGGATGGTTTTATTGGGATGCAGTGACTCTCCAACCTCTTGTGTGAGAGTGGAAGGGGACAAACAGTGCTTCTGATCTACGGAAGGGTGCCGTTCACTTGATGTACTGCTTTAAAACTCTGCGAACGTCTAAGGCAGTGTTTCTCAACCTTGGCAATTTTAAGGCATGTGGACTTCAACTCCCAGAATTCCACAGCCAGCAATGCTGGCTGTGGAATTCTGGGAGTTGAAGTCCAGATGCCTTAAAATTGTCAAGGTTGAGAAACACTGGTCTAAGGTGTGCTACTTGCGCTCCAGTTCATGGGGCGGTTTGGGGCAAACGTTTGGTAGCACCACCTCATGTGCTCTGTGGAATAGGGAATTGACCTTTGGAACGAAGGAGGGGTCCAAACATAACACCACCCTGTCCGTGTGGAAGGTATAAAGGTCCTCCCTCACTGGGAGTTGAAGTCCATGAGTCGTAAAAGAGCCAAGGTTGCCTACCCCTGTCCTAGACCAATGCAATAATACTGAGGAGATAACTGATGTTTTTCCCGCCTTTTTAGAGGCTGGTGATCTTAGAGGCTGAAGAAGTTGGTTGTTCTCCAAAATCAAAGCCAGCAGGCCCAATGGAAGAAAGTCATGTTGGAGAGCAATGAAAATGCCACTTCTGTGGGTAAGGATGCTTCTTGCACAACTGTTGGAGGCTGAAGTGATGAACTCCTGTTTATTCTTGCACGGTAGAGAGCAGTGCTTCTCAACTTGGACAACTTTTAAGATGTGTGGACTTCAACTCCCAGAATTCCCTAACCAGCGTGAGGAACTGTCAGAATTTGCAGCCAGTGGGCTGTCAACCAGCATGCTAGCTGGGAATTCTGGAAGTTAAAGTCTGTGTATCTTAAACTTGTCAAGATTGAAAAACACTAATGTAGAGAATCAGATGGAAAAAGGGGACGGGGGTAAAAATGGTGGTGGGATTCAGCCAGTTTGCACCACTTCGGCAGAACCGGTAGCTAATTTTTTGTTGCCCAGGCCCAGAATGGACTTCCAGAAGTGGCATCCACACAGAGAACTGGTTGTTCACATATTTGAATCCCACCGCTGCCCGGATCTGGTGTTGATGAACTTGGACTGACTGCTTCCAGTTTGAAAATTCCAGTACTGTACAGTTATGTAAGAAGTAGACCGCAAGCAAACATGTTGAAATTAATTTGGGAGATAACCTAGATTTTTGTTGACAGAGAAAGTGGGAGGGAATATTAAAGATAAACTTTTAAGACTTTCTCCTTCCTTCCTTCCCTCTCCTCTCCTTCTCCTCCCTTCCCTTGCTTTTCCCTTTTCTTCCCTTCCCTTGCTTTTTCCTTTCCTTTCCTTTCTTTTCCTTTCCTTTCCTTTCCTTTCTTTCCCTTCCCATTCTCTTCCTTCCTTTCCCTTCCTTCCCTTCCCTTTCCCTCCCCTTTTCCTTCCCATTTTCTTCCTTTCCTTTTCTTTCCTTCTTTCCTTTCCTTTCCCTTCCCATTCCTTTCCCTTCCCTTCCCATTCTCTTCCTTTCCTTTCCTTTCCTTTCCCTTCCTTTCCCATTCTCTTCCTTTCCTTTCCTTTCCCTTCCCTTTCCATTCTCTTCCTTTCCTTTCCTTCTTTTCTTTCCCTTCCTTTCCCATTCTCTTCCTTCCCTTTCCCTTTCCCTTCCCTTTCCCTTTCCCTCCCCTTTCCCTTTTTTCCCCTTCCCTTCCCTTCCTTTTTCCCAGGTGATTGGCAGGACACTGAAAGTTACGAAGAGACCCCTATGGAGTCCTCAGAAACAACCAGCCCTGAAGCAGGAAAAGAGACCTTCCAGAATGAAAAAGAGCCTCCCAAACCATCCAAGAGCGAGAAGTGCTCTTCCCCTTTTCGGGATGCCGACATCCACAATCTCCTGGTCCAGCAAGAGGGTCGCCAAGGGAAGTGGAGGATCAAGTGTCCCGTGTGTGGGAAGATGTGCAAATATAAATCAGACTTCAACCGGCACCGCGTGACCCACACGGGGGAGAAGCCATATCGATGTATGGAATGTGGCAAGAGCTTCAGCGACAGTGGCACGCTGACCGCGCATCAGAGAACCCACACGGGGGAGAAGCCGTATGAGTGTAGCGAGTGCGGGATACGCTTCAATCGTAGCGGGAGCCTCAAGCGGCACCAGAGGACCCACACGGGGGAGAAACCCTATCAATGCCTGGAGTGCGGGAAATATTTCAGCCTGAAATCCATCTTGACCACACACCAGAGGACCCACACGGGGGAGAAGCCCTTCAAGTGCATGAACTGCGGAAGGAGCTACAGTCGTAAAGGCAGCCTGGATAGGCACCAACGGGATCACCCGGGGGAGCAAGCCTACATCTGCGCGGAGTGCGGGAAAAGCTTCGTGGTCAGCGATAACCTTCCCGCCTACCGAAATCACGACGCGGGGGACCAGCCGTATAAATGCATTGATTGCGAAAGCCGAGTCATCAATTTGGTCTAGCCTTCACATCAGAGCCTGCTCTGAGGGGAAGCCCTGTGAAAAGAGGAGACACCTAACCTTGTTTGGGAAGCCAAAACGACCCACCACGCCCCCCACCCCCACCCCAAGAAGGGCAAAGCTTTAAATGTTTGTATATTGAGAAGAGTTTGGGGTGTGAATGGCAAACGGCCTTTGCATCGAAGGGGTCACACAAGCAAGGGGTCCAATAAGGAGGGCTGTGAAATTGAAAGCAGGGAGAAAATTAAAGAGAGAGAGAGAGAGTCAGTCTGTGGAGAAATTCATGAGAGAGAGAGAGAGAGAGAGAGAGAGAGAGTCTGTGGAGAAATTCATGAGAGAGAGAGAGAGAGAGAGAGAGAGAGAGAGAGAGAGAGAGAGAGAGAGAGAGAGAGAGAGAGAGATTCTCAGTCTGTGGAGATTCTCAGTCATCCAAGCCACGGTTGTCCCAAAGGTGCTTTTTCACAAGGCAACTGGACTTTCTCGTTTTTCTTTGAAGACGTTTCGTTTCTCCTCCAAGAAGCTTCTTCAGCTCTGACTGGGTGGTGGGGAATGGAAGGATTTATACTTCTTGCAGACAGCTGGTCATTTGCATTCTTTTTAGAGGCCACTTGGATGTATACCTGTGTCCTCAGGGTCAATTGAGTAATGCAAATGTGGAGCCTTCTTGTAACCCTTTTGCATCGCTCAGCTGACCCTGAGGACACAGCTAAGCCTCCAGATGGCCTCAACGATTCTCTAAAACAGGGGTGTCAAACTCAATTTCATTGAGGGCCGCATCAGCATTGCGGTTGCCCTGGGGGGGCCGGGTGTGTGTGGCCAGGTTGGGTGCAGCCTACTGGGTAGGCGTGAATGGAGTGGGTGTGGCCTACTGAGTGGGTGTGGCCAGCTCTACATCATTCACGTCAAGGGTGCCTGTGGGGGCCTGGGCAGGAGTGGGACAGATCTGAGGGTCTCAGAAGGGTGGGACCGGAGCAAGCGCCAAGGCATGGTCCATTTCTTCATTCCTCACAAAGGGTGACACCTCCCCAGCATGCACCCAGGGGGCGGGGGCGATGTGGCAGGGGCTGGTTCCTCACTGTTTCTAGACGGCCTTGTGGAGCTAAGACTGAATGTGTTTCAGCCTAGATGGCCACCACAAAATTGTACATTGGTTCCAAGCCGGCTGGGCCAGGGCCAAGGCAGCGGGGGCCGTTCCCTCACTGTTTCCAGGATGGCTTCGCGGGCCACATGAACCCACTTTGCAGGCCGCATCTGGCCCCCGGGCCTTGTGTTTGACATGTCTGCTCTAAAAGAAGGCAAATGACCAGCTGTCTGCAAGGAGTATAAATCTTTCCATTCCCCACCATCCAGTCAGAGCTGAAGAAACTTCTTGGATGAGAAGCGAAACGTCTTCAAAGAAAAAAAAAAGTCCAGTTGCCACCTGAAAAGGCACCTTTGAGGGGGAGAGGGGGGGGGAGAGAGAGGTGTAAAAAAGTATTGATTGCAGAAATATTGAACAACTCAACCAGATTTCTGGATTGTACTTCTCTCTGGTGTCTGCAAAGTCCCCCTTTTCTATTCACCTCCCTCCCCCCTCAAAAAAATCTGGGCACTGAAGAGTGCTCAGCCTTCAGCCAATCCTTGGAGGTGTTTTGCATGGTTTGGGGGCGGGGGAGCATTGATTGGCAGATGGGGCATGGGAGTCAGCTTGAGACAGTCCCATTGTGCAGATCCTCTCCAGACCCGATCCTGTTTGGCTGTGCTGCAAGGGCTGGGGTGGGGAGAGGAGTGGGAGTAGGAGTTTATAATTCTGAAAAACAGCCAGACTTAAACAAAATGTGCAAGAGCGTTGCTGACATCCTGCAGCTCTCCCTGGAAAAAAGAAAGAAGTAGAAATGGTTTTGAGAGTAAACCGGAATGAAAGGGGTTGAAAGACCTGCCTGAATCAAACTGTATAACTCCTCAAGAGTTGTTTTGATCTTGAAATAACCACAAAATGTAAAATAAAGTTAGAAGCAACTATCAAAAGCCGAACTAAGTTATTTTGAAAGTGGAATAACTGCCGCTAAAGAGACTGACAGGAGGAGGACAATTGTATAGGCCATAAAGAAGAGGGAGAAGCTATTCTCCAAAGTGCCTGAAGGCAGGACAAGAAGCAACAGATGGAAACTAATCAAGGAGAGAAGCAACCTAGAACTGAGGAGAAACTTCCTGACAGTGAGAACAATTAACCAGTGGAACAACCTGCCTCCAGAAGTGGTGAATGCTCCAACACTGGAAGTTTTTAAGAAGAGACTGGACAGCCATTTGTCCGAAATGGTGTAGGGTTTCCTGCCCGAGCAGGGGGTTGGACTAGATGGCCTCCAAGTTCCCTTCCAACTTTACTACTACTATTATTATTATTATTATTATTATTATTATTCCTGAGGAATTCTGGAAGTCGAAGTCCACAAGTCATAAAAGAGCCAAAGTTGCGTACCCCTGGTATAGTAGTCTTCGATTTAACAGCCGTTTGTTTAGTGACCGTTCAAAGTTATAGTGGCACTGACAAAAGTGACTTACGACCGGTTTTTACACTTAACAAACTGTTGCAGCATCCCCATGGTCATGTGATCAAAACTTGAGCCCTTGGCAATTGGCATATATTTATGACCCTGTCAGACCTGCCCCAATCCGATCCCTTAGGGCAGGGCTTTTCAACTTTTTCACCCATTGTACCACTTTTAGGATATGGCAACATCTGAGTACCATCAGTCGCCTAGCAAGGTGACAAAAACTTGATGACCCCCCCACAAAAAGGAAAAAAGTGATAAAGTACAGGTAGTCCTCGACTTACAACAGTTCACTTAGTGGCTGTTCAAAGTTATACAATGGCACTGAAAAAAGTGCCCCCCCAAGCCACAGCCGAGCAAGACACCTGCCCGCCCGCCCGGCCGTGCTCTTCCTCCTGTCCGAGGTTTTCATTGTTGTGAGCATTTCTGTTGAGGATTGACAGCGGGGGTGGGGTGGGGGTGTTTGTTTTTATCCCCTCTGCCTGCTGGGTGGTTGCAGCAGGTTTTGGTCACTTCACATGACCCTGGGACACTGTGACCGTCATAAATATGAATCAGTTGCCAAGAATCTGAATGTAAATCACAAGATCCTGGAGATGCTGCAACATTCCAGCTGATCGGCACTTCTGGGCTCAGCAGAAGTGCCAGGATCAGCGCCGAGCTCCAGCTGGAGCCTGGCGCTGATCCTGGTGCTTCCGCTGAGCCCTGCAGCTCCAGCCATCTCTCGCTCAGGCTTGTGGGGTGCTGCCACCAGTTCAGCTCATTCCCCTCCCCTGCTCCCACTTTTCTAGGATGCTCGCGTACCACCTGCCAGGTGCCAATGTACTACAGGTGGTACCCGTACCACTGGTTGAAAAGCCCTGCCTTAGGGGGAAAAAAAGCTTTCGACTCCGTTTGGTTAAAGCAGTGGTTCTCAACCTTTTTAATGCCGCGACCCCCAACCGGTCGTAAGTCGAGGACTACTCAACCGGTCGTAAGTTGAGGACTACTCAACTGGTGCAGCACCGTTTGCAGAATGGGACTTTTGGCGGGCTCAGCAGGGCAGAGACAGCCTGGACAATTCCGCATATTTTTTTTTTTTTTTTTATTTTTATTGTTTTTTTCAATTGTTTTTTTTTTTTTATGAGTGGGTCTTTGAAGCCATAGATTAGACTCTATTCAAGAGAGTCTATTCTATTGGCTTTCAAAAGCCAATAGAATAAAAGGGAGTAGCTAGCTAAGGAAAAGGGGGAAAAAATGGCAGACTGCGTTGTTTGGCGACCCCCATGAAATGGTCATTCGACCCCAAATGGGGTCCCGACCCACAGGTTGAGAACCACTGGGTTAAAGCAAAGAGTTCTTTTACTAAGGATGTTGGTTGCAGTAAAAGTCAAGCCAGCTCTGAAATCTCCCACGCTCGCTAGGTACCCAAAATAAGGTGTAGGTTTGCCCTCCAGTCCATCCCTCCCTCCGGAACCAGTCCATTTCCAGCCAACCGGAGCTTGCCAAGATGTTACGACAACTCAGATGTTTGGGCGTAATTCGCATATTTTTCAGGGTGCCTGGCCATGGGATGCAGGCACAAATAGAATCCAACTATTCTGGTCCTTCTCACCTGTCATTCCCCTTCCTCCCAATTTCCTATCACGTACATACAAAGCTTTATTGCCTTTTCATCTTTCCTTCTTTCTTTCTCCCCCCCTTTACCCCCTTTCATCCTTCCTCCCCCCCCATTTTTGTTATGGCAGGATGCCTATGAAACTCCCCCCAAGCCGAGCCAGGCAGATCTGACAGACGGTTGCACTGTCCCAAGGTCGTGTGATCATCATTTCTAACCTTCCTAGCCAGCTTCCAGCAAGCAAAGTCAAAAGAATCAGAATCAGAATAGAGCTGGGAGGGACCTTAGAGGTCATCTAGTCCAGTCCTCTGCTCAAGCAGGAGACCCTATACCAAGGGTAGGTAACCTTGGCTCTTTTTATGACTCCTGGACTTCAACTCCCAGAATTCCTGAGCCAGCCATGCTGAGGAGAAAGGGAGAGGTTTCCAAGCTGAGCCATGCTGGCTCAGGAATTCTGGGAGTTGAAGTCCACGAGTCATAAAGAGCGAGGTTGCCTACCCCTGGCCTATACCATTTCAGACAAGTGGCTGTCCAGTCTCTTCTTAAAAACCTCCAATGAAGCATCCACAACGTCTGAAGGCAAGTTCCAGATTCACTTAACGACCGTGTGATTCACTTAACGACTGCCGCAATTCACTTTACTTGTGGCCCCAAAAAAGCTCATTAAATGAAGCAAAACTCGCTGAACAGTTGCCTTGATTAGCATCAGGAGTTTTGTGCTCAATTGTCAATAAGAATTATCTGTAATGAACTGCTCTTTTGGCCTCAGAGTGGTAGTAAGGTGTGTATTTGTGTTTAGGTCATCTTGCTACTTTGAGGGGGGGAAAATGGCGATTCACTGGAGATCTTTGGCCAAGGAATGAACGAAACTGATGCGCAGCGATGACGGAACAAAGAAATAAAACTACAGATTTGGAGAACCTCAAAACCTGCACATCACTGGGGTAGAGAAACAGGTACTTAATTTTTAGGAAGCAGGTGGGGGGGGGGGAAGATAACCTGTCCTTGCTAGAACAATAAGCCAGGCATTCACCCAGGGAAGGCAGATGGAATATTTGTTAGACACAAAAATAGTCACAAATTGAACTCCACTCAGAGTTACAAATAGAAAAGAAGTTTATTAAACTTCACAACAAAGTCTTAAAAAATGACGGTTTTCAAAGCATGGTGGATTCAGGAAGGCAATGCAATGTAGCCAAGCACTGAGCCACACCCCAAATTCCAAAACCACATATTATTATATACCCTATCGCGACACCCCATTCCCTCCCCCATGGCCCCATTGGCTTAGGCTTTGGAGGTTACAATCTATCAGAAGTGCCTAAACAGAATACATTATCTCTGCCCCTGTTTGCTTACATTATACTAATAAGATCCCTCCCCTACTATCCTATATCAATTCTGGAGGAGAGATGTCTCCCATATTCTACACCTGTAAGATCAAGTAGAGCTACCAGGCACCAGAAGGTACTTAAAAACAATTCCTAGATAGTGACTCACACTTGTTAGGAATAAAATTTTAGAATAATAAGTAAAGTTAAGTGACACGTACTCTGTAAAATTTCTACACGCAGACAGATTTCTACACAAAATTTCTACACGCAGACTGCAAGATTTCTACACAATTTCTACATGTACACGTACCTTGGAAGAGTTCTGCACGTAGGCTATAGTATTTCCACACTGAGCTATAGGATTTCATGATAAAGTACATATAAGGGAATAGGTGAAGCAAAATAGTAAGGGGCAGGGATAATGTATTTTGTTTAGGCGATCCTAATAAGATTGTAACCTCAGAGGAGGGGCCAAGGCGTCGGGATAGAATGTATATAATGTGTGTTTTTGCTGTGACCAGGTGTGGCTCAAATATTTACTTGGAGTCCACCACGCTTTGCAAACCGTTGTAGCCAATAAATCTCTGTCTAATTTCAACTTGCTGTTTGGTGTTATTCAGTGGGCTAGAATTTCTACCAACAGTTTTGGCGCCCAACGTGGGTCTCGAGACCGGGATCGTTTGTCTGCACCAGATCCAGAAGGTGATGGGGAAGGCATGCCCTGTTGATTTCGACAGTCTATCTCATCTTGTTGGTAATGGAGCAGCAACGCTTTCCTCGGCGAACCCATAGAGTTGATATTAGACAGAGATACGAATTGAACCGGTGCGTGTGTTGCTGGCTTCCGGGAACTGGGCAACTCCGTGCACGGACCTAGGTAAGTGTTCTGGGGTGGCCAGTATACACTGCCTAGGCAGTCGGTGGGAAGACTGGGTAGGCCTGTGTGAATTTGAGACAGTGTGTGTGTGACATCCCAAGTATCCACTTAGCGAAAGTGGACCTCTGATATGCGAGTGCATATCTAGGGGGATCAGGGGGAGCGAATTAAGGAATTTATGTGAAGTCTCAATTAGAATACACAGGACGGTAAACCAGTATGGGCAACACAGGGAGTACTCCAGGAAAGAAGTGTTTGAGAAAAAGAAGAAGGAACCCCAATTAAATATAGATAAAGAAAGTCCATTAGGGATTTTATTGAGTAATTGGGGAAAACCTCCATATAATGAAATAATTAGTAAATTAGACATAACCAAGGAAGATATGGTTAATTTGTGTTGTTTTGTCTGGTGGGAAGATGAAAAAGTAGAGTGGCCTAGATTAGGAACAAATGACTATTTTGCTTTTCAGAATTTATATGAGTATGTGTCAAGGAAAACATGTAAATCATTAGTCAATGAGTTAGACTATGCTTTAATTTGGAACCCAGGTAAATGGGTCACCTTACTATGAGTGGCCCTAGCCCTCATAAAGTAACTTCAATATATTTACAAAAAGAAGAGAAGAATGAAATAGAGGAAGAAGATGATGAAAAATCCATGAAATATTTACCCCCACTTTATAACCCTAATCTATCACAACCAACAAATGTACAAATACCTATTCCACCACCCCTACTAGCTCCTGTAACACAAGCCCAGGGAGCTGTGAGAGATGGACCCTATAAGGTATTAGTAAAAGAATTGGAACAATTGAAGAAAGATATAAAGAATTTTCCCTTTAAGGATAAACCACTACAGGCTTTTCCTTTAAGAGAAGTACCCAATGGAGTAGATGGCCAAGGACAGGCTCGTATCAGTTTTGTACATGAGCCTTTAAAGGCATCTGAATTACGTGCCTTCAAGAAAGAAATGAAAAGCATGATAGAAGATCCAATAGGGGTAGCAGAGCAACTGGATCTGTTATTAGGAGCAAACATATACACATGGGATGAATTAGGAGTGATACAAAGCACGTTATTTACAGCTGAAGAGAGACAGTTAATTCAAAGAGCAGCAAGAGACATTTGGACAAGGGAACATAACCCCCAAGCACAGAGGGCAATTTTGGCAGATGCAAAGTTCCCTTTAGTAAGACCAAATTGGGACAATAATAATGCTGCAGATAGACAAAACATGGAAGATATGAGAGTATTATTAATAAGAGGAATAAAAGAAGCTGTCCCAAAAGCACAGAACATGAGTAAAGCTTTAATGATAGAACAAAAAAAAGAAGAATCTCCAGCTACATTCCTCCAAAGACTGAAAGACGGAATGAGGAAGTATTCTGGAACTGATCCAGATGACCCAGCAAATACTCTTCTGGTAAAAATACAATTTGTGGTAAAATCTTGGCCGGATATAAGTAAAAAGCTACAAAAGTTGGAGGGATGGACAGGGAAAAGTATAGATGACTTGTTGAAGGCAGCACAAAAGGTATATGTGCAAAGGTATATGTAGAGAAATTTAGGCAACAGAATAAAATGATGGTTGCCACAATAAACCAAGTAATAAAACAAAAGGAAAAGAATACAGAAGGAAAATGGATATTACCTGATGGATAGCAGGTGTTGAATAAAGCCATAACACTCCACGAGGGTTTTAGAAGACGTGTTTCTGAAAGGTATGGCTACAGGAGAGTTTTCACTGTTGTGAAACCATAACGGCCGGATGTCTCATTTTGCAAGAAAGTTAATAGGCAAGCTCTAAGAGCAAAGGAAATTGGGAGAGGAAAGGAGCTCATTGGCTTTTGAACAGTTCCTTAAAATTACAATAATAGTTATTTGTTTGTCAGGAGAAAGTATGAAATGAAATATCTGTATGTGAAAGTGCTTATACAAGCAGTTTGAATGGAAATGAATGTGTGGATATGCTGATCCTGTGTGTGTGTGTGAGAGAGAGACAGAGTGTTTCTCCCCCATCCCAGAATGTGAAAGAAACAGTAAACTGAAGATTTTTTTTGTTGTTACTGTAAAAGTGAAATGGAAAATGCATGTGAAGAGAAAACTATTTTGTTAGTGGTGAAATTGTTGCATAATTTCTTCTTCTTTTCCTGTCTCTTTCCCCCCACTCCCAGCCGGCTGTGTTGCTTTAAGAGCGAGAAAGACAGAAAAGGGGGGTCTGATCTTTTAAACTTTTTTTTCTGCTTAGAATTCTAGTTTGAGGAAGGTGAGCTGGATGTGAAATTTAATACCCATTCTTGCAGTAAGAAATAAGGTTGTTTTTTTTTTAAATAAATGAAATATGAGAAGAACTGGAATACACCTATATAACCATTAACCAATAGAAATGACTTTGAATTGATTTGTTTAGATTTGTAAATGATTTAACCTATTTAATGGAAATTTGTTTCCATCTGAATGGAATCTGATTAAATTGGAATTTGACAAAAATTATATTAAAATCAAAGAGTTGATACTAGAGTTTGATACAAAACTATTTCAGTAACTCAGAATATTTTATTAAGCTTGTTTATTTATTTATTTTGTGGAGTTGCTTTTTGTTGTTGTTTTATTTTATTTTTTTATGTTTTTATCTCTGTGCAGGACACACTGATAAAAAAATAAATAAATAATAATACCTAAGAGAATTGAAGGAATTATAATTCAACCCTTGTTTAAAACGAAGGAGTTGAGAAAAAAAAATTGGGGGGGATTATAAATGAGCTATGTTGTTTTGAATAAAGATTTGTATGCAAACAAACTCAAGCAGAGTTTGGTGAGCGCTCCTTTGTTGGCTCTTTACTAAGTAATCTGTAAATACATACGGACAAAGGAATGGCTAGGGGAGGGATAATTGATACTTTTCTATGATTAATATATGGTTGGTTATACAATAAGTATGATATGTAGACAAATATATAGAATGTTCTATAACATCTAATGGTGGGGTTATTTCAATGCATTCAAGTTGATTTTAAATTACCTTAAGTGGAAAAATTCCACAATATGAAACTCAAATGACTTGGATAAAATGTTTACCTTTAGTATTGTTGCAATACTAAGAACACAACCACAGAAAGATTTAGGATTGTCTCCTTATGAATTGTATGGTGTGTCATTTATGCCTGGAAACATCTCCATGGACTCTTTAGTGACAAGGGATAAAGTAATAAGACATTATGTGCATAAACTGTCGCAGTATCTTGATCATTGCAGGAAACAAGGCTTGCTGATCCAAACACCCCCTTTGGAATTTCCTGTCCACAAGTTTGATCCGAATGTGGAAGGAGGAGAAATTGCAACCTAAGTGGGAAGGACCATTCCAGGTGTTGCTGACCTCTGAAACTGCAGTTCGGATGAAAGAAAAAGGGTGGACTCATTATACACGAGTGAAGGGACCAGTAGCTGAACCAAAAGGACAGTGGACCTGTGTTCCGGGTGACAACTCGTTTAAATTGATATTTTGTAAAATTCATGTTTAAATGTGTTGGTACTGTGACTGTAAATGCCATGTTGATTGTTGTTGTTTCCATTGTATTGACTGTGTAAGATGTACTGGATGTGAAGAACATTTTGGACCATGCGATATAGTACTCATTGAAAAGAAATTGAAACCTTTTGAGGAATATACTGAGACATTGACTGGAGTGGTAAGATATACTCTAAAAGATACTCCTTCAATCCAATTAGTCCAGGAAGAACAATGAGAAGCCTTCATAAAATATCACAGTTTAGAAGAAGATTAATATAAAATATAATTAATATAAATTAATATAAAATGTGAATATTTGTCCCTGGCTGTATATCTCTCCCTCTCTAGGGAGTGATATAGAAGAGCAACAGAAGCAAAAGGATGTGAAGCCTGCATTACCAATGCCACCAAAGGGGTGTATATTTCAATCTATATGTCAATTAAATAAAACACAATATTCAGTTTGTAAGGGAAGAGACAAAAAGATACAATGCTATGATCCATCAATGTCAACATATTTGAATTTCAGTATATATGTGAGTTTAGCTAAAGTAGGAGTGAGACAGAGACCTGAAGGTGAAGAAAGATTAATATACGTCAATTCTACTAAAATATTAGAAAAAGGGGACAGAAAAAGCTTTGATACAATTTGATGCATGCAAAGTATTAAGTTTATCTTATCTCCCCACAAAGTGTGGAGACTCTAGTTGGATCATAGCATATAAACAAAATCATAAATATATGTTCCACTAATTTGAACTTTGCAAATGGAAACCCCAATCAATGGTTACTTTGTGGGGGATCTATTAAATGTTCAGGGTGGAGTTGTGTGTGTGATTACACTGGAGGAGGTTATCCAGGATGTAATGGATTACCAAATTTAAAAGAATATATGGAACTAATACGATGGAGTTGGAAATCACTAAGAACCATTCTGATATAGTAAGTTATGGATTTGGGATAGACGGAACAGGAACAGATCCATTAACTTATATCACTATAAAGAAAGAAAAGATATATTAGCGAAGGAAGGAGGGGTATGTGGGAAGTTTAATTTAACGAATTTTTGCTTACAAATAGATGAAACAGGTGCAGAAGTGAAGCAATTAACCACTGAAATGAGACAACTTGTACATGTTCCAGTCCAGACTTGGACTGGTCTTTTAGATGAAGGCGGATTTTTGGGAGGAATCTTTCGCAATTGGAAACAAGCATTATTCATGGTGGGCATAATATTATTAGGACTAATGTGTTTGCCCTGCCTAATTCCTATGATTAAAAATTTAGTCCATACAACTGTAACAAGTATAATGAATGGCATCAAACGGGAGGAAAAGATACAGGCACTGTTAGGCTTTAAGGAAATCAAAGACAAAGTAGACATAACAGAGAATAATCACAAAGAAGAGATTGAAATGAATTTAAGAAGATTCTAAAATTTTATTAAGTATAAAAAGAAAAAGGGTGGATCTGTTAGGAATAAAATTTTAGAATAAAAAGTAAAGTTAAGTGACACGTACTCTGTAAAATTTCTACACGCAGACAGAAAGATTTCTACACAAAATTTCTACACGTAGACTGCAAGATTTCTACACAATTTCTACATGTACACATACCTTGGAAGAGTTCTGCACGTAGGCTATAGGATTTCCACACTGAGCTATAGGATTTCATGATAAAGTACATATAAGGGAATAGGTGAAGCAAAATAGTAAGGGGCAGGAATAATGTATTTTGTTTAGGCGATCCTGATAAGATTGTAACCTCAGAGGAGGGGCCAAGGCGTCGGGATAGAATGTATATAATGTGTGTTTTTGCTGTGACCAGGTGTGGCTCAAATATTTATTTGGAGTCCACCACGCTTTGCAAACCGTTGTAGCCAATAAATCTCTGTCTAATTTCAACTTGCTGCTTGGTGTTATTCAGTGGGCTAGAATTTCTACCAACACACTGGGCCCCATGGTAACTCCTGTTCTCCCCTCTTCCTCCACCTGAGGCTTGTATGTTCCCTATATACTCAGAGCATCTACTCAGGCAATTGATTATACAATGATAATTATAAAATATAAAATATGATTACATGATAATATTAAAAGCATATATATTTTTATTTTTAAATTTCCTCCAGTCAGAAACACCACTGTCCGATTTCAATGGTTGATCCTGTTAACATCCACTGGGTTTTAGATAAAGTCAGTTCATAATGTATAAATCCTCAGTACAGAGCGACAGCCTTGGCTAAGGGATAAAGTTGGAAAAGCTGTTTTCCTGGGGGGTTACTGCAAGAGATTCATCCTTCCTTCTCTTTCCTTCAACTCCCAGAATTCCACAGCCACTTGTCTGAAATGGTATATAGGGGCAGGGGTGGGGAACCCTGGCTCTTTTATGACTCGTGGACTTCAACTCCCACAATGGCTCAGGAATTCTGGGAGTTGAAGTCCACGAGTCATAAAGGGGTTCCATCTAGCCATGCTGGCTCAGGAATTCTGGGAGTTGAAGTCCACGAGTCATAAAGGGGCTCCATCTAGCCATGCTGGCTCAGGAATTCTGGGAGTTGAAGTCCACGAGTCATAAAAGAGCCAAGGTTCCCCACCCTGGTACAGGGTCTCCTGCTTGAGCAAGGGGCTGGACTACAAGACCTCCAAGGTCCCTTCCAGCTCAATTTTGATTGATTGACATTTAAAATTCCCTGTTGGAAGTGTTTGCTTTCTTCCAGTAAAGGGTTGGAAAAAAAATGGAAACAACCCTGAGAACCACAAAAGGAGCCACAACTCCTTCAGAGCAGCAGCTGTAAAAACTAAAAGGCTGTAAGGCCCTCTTAACATAGGGCGACTCCGCCCCGTTTGCCCTTAAGAATCCTGGTCCTGGCAGCCTCTAGCTTCAGAAATAAGCAGCGCATGCGCCTGGAGTGGGTTGGTGGGAAGCTCCGCCAACCGGGAATCTTTTCTTAGGCAAGAGGTAGAGTTAAAAATCGCCCAGAGCGTCTTGCCTCTCTAGGAAGGAGGGCTCGTTCGCCTTCTGCTCAGCTACTGGGAGCCGGAGAAGGCGCGGAAGTTTGTGCCGGGATCGGAGACGCGAGTGTGAGTTTCACGCGCGGAAATGCTTCGTGGAAATCAAAACCCAAATGCACTTAAAGCGTCTTTCCGGGAAATCTAGGAAGGGTGGGGGAAAAAGGGTCCCCTGTGCTCTCCAGCAGCAGAATATAGGAATGGGGGGGGGGGAGAAGCCCTGCGTGGGAAAGGGGAAGGGGCTGCAGATCCCCAGGCGAGACTCAGCGCCTCCCACAATCTTAACCCTTGCTAGCTGCCCCCCGACCCGACCTCCCTGCTTCCCCACGTGGCCCTTTTCCTTATCTCGGATGCTGCTGATGGAGAACAAAATCCAGGGAGGGTCCAGTCTGCGCCTCCCACCTGAAGGGAACAGGTAGGTGTGTGTGTGTGTGTGTGTGTGTGTGAGAGAGAGAGAGAGAGAGAGAGAAAGAGAGAGAGAGAAAGAGAGAGAGAGTGTGTGTAACCGAGTTGGAAGGGATCTTGAAGGTCATCCAGTCCAACCCTCTGTTCAAGCCGGAGACCCTGGCTTATATCATTCCAGACAGATGGTTGTCCAATCTCTTCTTGCAAGTTTGCAAGACAGGTAGTCCTTGACTTAACAACAGTTCATTTAGTGACCATTCAAGGTTACAATGGCACTGAAAAAAAGCAACTTATGACCATTTTTTCACAGTTGCAAACTTGGTAGCATCCCCCTGGCCCTGTAATCAAAATTCAGAGTGAAACAGATTGTTATGAAATCTGGAATAAATTGTACAATTGGTCTGGGGAAAATAGACGGAAGAACTCTCTGATTCATATTGAAAATATTAAATGAAAATTTAGAATATAGATGACGGGACCCACCAGAGAGAATATTTAAGAGAAAAAGAGACATTTGTTGGAATATGTGGATTACGAATGATAGAAATCAATTATTAACGATCTTTTCTTACAAATGTAAACTAAGCTCTTGTGGAAAACGAAGGACTCTTACGAATTCCAGAGGGTTTCAGCAGAGAGACTTATTGCGCAGGTTCAGAAGCAGTAGCAACTAGCAATTCTGAACCCTGAGGGTGGGTTCAGACTTCAGTTTTATACCTTTCTTTTTTTTCTTTCTCGGGAACAAAGGAATACACATTTGAAAACACATTCTAATACATTAGATTCGTTTCTCACGGGTATACAATGGAGAATTTGCTACATGCATTGTATCCAAATGCAATGCGCATTAGATTAGTCACATACTGTTAACACAGCACTATTCCAGTAATTATGCAGACACATCCTTAGTCTAGTGATTGTTCATTATTCCACATTAAAGCAAACACACTGTTAACCGACTATTATGTGATTTATGTTTTAAAAACCAATAAAATTTATAAATAAAAAAAATTCAGATGTTTGGGCAACTCTTTCATACTTATGACCATTACTGGGTCCCAAAATCATGTGATCCCCTTTTGTGATCCTCGTCTGACGAGGAAAGATAATGGGGAAGACATGTTCCCTTTAACAACCGGGTTATTAACTTATCCACTGCAGTGATTCACTTAACAACTCACTTAACAAACGTCTGAAGTTTGAGCTCAAATTTGTGGTCGTAAGTCAAGGACTACTTGTAGTGGAGAATATCTGTAGCTCGGGTGTAGGGGAGGGTGAAGCTTCATCCTGCAAGCTACAAGCTCAGAGAATGACCCACAACTTTGGAAGGAAAGCCGTTCCATTGGTTGATTGTTCTCACGGTCAGAAAATTTCTCCTTATTTCTAGGTTGAATCTCTCCTTGATCAGTTTCCATCCATTGTTCCTTGTCTGGCCTTCAGGTGCTTTGAAAAATAGGTTGACCCCCTCCTCTCTGTGACAGCCCCTCAAATATTGGAAGACTGCTGTCATGTCGCCCCTGGTCTTTCATTTCATTAAACTAGCCATGCCCAGTTCCAGCAACCATTCCTTATATGTGTTAGCCTTCAGGTCCCTAATCATCTTTGTTGTTATTCTCTGCACTCTTTCTAGAGCAGTGGTTCTCAACCTTTTTAATGCCGCGACCCCAACCGGTCGTAAATCGAGGACTACTCAATCGGTCGTAAGTCGAGGACTACTCAACTGGTGCAGCACCGTTTGCAGAATGGGACTTTTGGCGGGCTCAGCAGGGCAGAGACAGCCTGGACAATTCCTATTGGCTTTTGAAAGCCAATAGAATTGACTCTATTCAAGAGAGTCTATTCTATTGGCTTTCAAAAGCCAATAGAATAAAAGGGAATAGCACAGCTAAGGAAAAGGGGGAAAAATGGCGGGCTGCGTTGTTTGGCGACCCCCGTGAAATGGTCATTCAACCCCTGCACCCATTGCTCCAGACCTAATTATACAAGGGGTCCTCAACTTACAACAATTCATTTAGTGACCGAACTTACAACGGCACTGAAAAAACGGTCATACGTCACTTTTTTCAGTGCCGTAACTTTGAACGGTCACTAGTGAACCGTTGTAAGTCAGGGACTACCTTACTGCTATTATGTCTCCCCTAGTCCTTCTTTTCTCTAGACTTCTTGTTGTTGTTGCCATATCCGTTTTCAGACGTTGGCGATCATGTTGGCGATCCTGTTTTTATCAGCATCCGCACGAAAAAATGCTGCTGAGTTTTGTCCGAACCAGTCCCTTAGATTTTGAAGCCACGATGTTCTTCTTCTGCCTGGACCTCGTTTGCCTTCCATCTTTCCCTGGAGGATTAAATGGAGTATTGCCGTATTTTTCTGGGTGTCGCATCAATATGTCTGAAATATTCTAACTTTTGTTTTTTAATTGTTTTGATGATTTCGCTTGGCTATCCCAGGCGGCTGATCCCCTCCTCATTTCTGATCTTGTCCACTCAGCTTATCTTAACAGCCACATTTCAAATGCTTCTAGTCTCTTCAGGTGGCCTTCTGTCAGAGACCGACTCTCTACTCCATAGAGCAGGATAGAAAAAATAGAGCATCTGACAAGCCTGGTTTTCAGTCTCTAAACTAGCCAGACCCAATTCCTGGAACTGTTCTTCGTATGTTTTTGCTTCCATACCAGGAGAAAAAGAAGCTGTAGGTTCTGCAAAGCTATTTGTTATATAATCAAATGGCGCTGAAGCATCAAATAATAATAATGATAAAGTTGGAAGGAACCTTGGAGGTCATCTAGTCCAACCCCCTGCTCAGGCAGGAAACCCTATACCATTTCGGACAAATGGCTGTCCAGTCTCTTCTTAAAAACTTCCAGTGTTGGAGCATTCACTGCTTCTGGAGGCAGGTTGTTCCACTGGTTAATTGTTCTCACTGTCAGGAAGTTTCTCCTTAGTTTTAGGTTGCTTCTCTGTTTGGTTAGTTTCCACCCATTCCTTCTTGTTCTGCCTTCAGGCACCTTGGAAAATAGCTTGGCTCCCTCTTCTTTGTGGCAGCCCCTGAGATATTGGAACACTGCTATCATGTCCCCCCTCGTCCTTCTCTTCATTAAACTAGACATACCCAATTTTAGAAACCGTTCCTTATATGTTTTAGCCCCCAGTCCCCTGATCATCTTTGTTGATTAGGGGACTGGAGGCTAATCAACTAATCATCTGGATGGGACTGTCATCCTGTGTGGTTTTGAATTATTTTTCTCTTTTTCTTAGACTATCTTCCTTCACGTACCAGATCTTTGCTTTGGGAGATAAATGACTCCCGTGTCCTTATGAGATTCATCTGCAGCCTCTTCGTGCAATTCAGCCTCTAAAAGTGAACGTAACTTTGTAGAGGCGGGAGATCCTTTGCCCTGTTGGAAACTACACTGGAGTAGAAAGACAAAATGGACGTTGAGTGTCCAGCGGGAATGGAAGCCACCAGAGGCCCTGCTGCCTTTCAGGGTGGATCTGGTAGTGTGTTGTGGGAAAGTACCAGGCCGAAGGTCCTGCATGAGGATGTCATCAGCTCTGACGTTCATCGTTTGTTCTTCAAGAATTTCTGCTACCAGGAGGCGAAGGGGCCCAGAGAGGCTTGCAGCCAACTGCATCAGCTTTGCCATCAATGGCTGAAGCCGGAAAGCAGCACCAAAACTCAGATGGTGGACATGGTGGTCTTGGAGGAGTTTCTGGCTGTCCTGCCCCCAGAGATGGAGAGCTGGGTGAGGGAATGTGGAGCGAAGACTTGTTCCCAGGCTGTGGCCCTGGCCGAAGGCTTCCTCCTCAGTCAAGCAACAGATGAGGGGCAAGTAGAGAAGCAGGTATGAGATTTTATCTTGGCATGGAGGAAGAACAAGACATTCCCTTGTTTTATGAAGTGCTTCACTTTTTATTACTTCAGGCAAATAGAAAATAGAATAGGAATAGAATAGAATATAGAATATAGATAAGAATATGAATAGACTAGAGGAATAGAATAGAATTAGAATAGAATATAGAATATAGATAAGAATAGGAATAGACTAGAGGAATAGAATAGAATAGAATAGAATAGAAATAGAACAGAACAGAACAGAACAGAATAGAATAGAATAGGATAGAATAGAATAACTTTATTATCACTTTAAATGTACACTCATCAGCATACATTAAAATGAGATTTCGTTTCATACAGCTCTCAAAGGGTAACCATCTCCAATATACACTGCATAAACATATCACAAAAAAAGAAATAAAATACACACACACACATACACACACACACACACACCTGTGTGGCCCAGAGAAACAACACAAGTCCAGTTCGGATGTATACATATACATGTCGAGAAGTACGAATCCTGCGAGTTTACCAGATGGAAGGCATAGGTAACAAAGCTGTTACAGCGTCTGGTAGTCCTGCTAGAAATACTTCAAAATTTCTTCCCAGAGAGGAAGCAACAAAAACAGACTGTAAAGTGGGTGTGTGAGGTCTCTAACAATGCTTTGAGTTCTAAGCTCATAGCACTTATAAGCAGTGTGTCCTGAATCACAGGAAGTGGGCTTTCTATTATCTTCTCAACTGTCCTTACCACTCTATGAGAAGATTATAATTGACTTTTCCCTCCCATCGCTTAGATAGGAAACAAACAGACACACAGCTACGGAACAGGAAATACCTGGCCCAGCACGAGTACTTGGGAGAAAGATATTGAAGTCCTGGTAGTTCACAAATTAAGCAGGAGTCGGCAATTAAGAAGGCAGAACTCTTGGAATATCTCTTCCAACAGGCATCTTTATTAAGAGAAGATGGTTGCAGGCATTCTAACAGAATCTGAGAGGCCAAGCCCTACCATTCAAGGTTTTAAGTGTTCCCAAGCAGCCCCTACCCCACCGTCCTTCCAGCGACAATCCCAGGCGTTACATTTCCACCCCCTTTTCCTCACGGCCGGTAGAAGGGAGACTTCAGAAAGTAGTAGATGAAAGGTGATGGCCATATTGTTATGGTCAGTCCTCTTGGTGAGATCCACGTTCAGTCCCTTTGAAGTTTTAATGAAGGAAGTGAGAGCCATAAAACCCCTTTGCTCATTCCCCTTCCCCTTCGTAGTATGACAGAATCCAGAGAGGGCAGAAATGGGGTTTTCCATAGTCGATAACTAGAAATGAAATATAATTGGATTCTGACAAATGTGCTTCAGTTGCTAGTAAAGCCAATGCAGTCTTAGACTGATCAATAAAGATACATGCTGAGATCATCAGAAATGATTGTTCTGCTTTACACTGTAGCAGTCAGATCATACCTGGGATACTTGCACTGGCTCCAGCTTTGATTGACACAATGCAAGAAGAATGCTGAGAAACTGGAAACGGGCAGAGAAGGACAACAAAGGTTGAGGGGATAGAGTTTAAATCCTAGAAAGAGTAGCTAAAGAACAGGACATCTTTCATCTGAAGAAGAGAAGGAGCTGGGGAACCATGGTAGCAGCCTTCCAAAATTTAGGGGCTGTCAAAGGCAGGTGAGTATGGATCGATTCTCTGTGGGACAAGGAATACTTCATATCTATCTTTACAACGGGAGATACAAAGTCAAAATAAAGGAGGAATTTCATCCCTTTGAGAGATATGGGATAGCCCAGTAATGGCGAACCTTTTAGAGACCGAGTGCCCAAACTGAAGCCGTGGCTTCGGTGGTAATGGTGTAGGACAGTGATGGTGAACCTTTTAGAGACCGAGTGCCCAAACTGCAACCCAAAACCTACTTATGCATCGTAGTGGCCCATTGGGTGGGTGTGGCCCATTGGGTGGGCGTGGCTACGGTGGTAACAGCAGACTGGGTGGGACTAAAAAGTTCAATCAATCAATTCCAACTTTGCAAGATCTTTTTTTTTCCCACGAGAACTTGAAATTGACTGATTGATTGAACCTTTTTTTTTTTGTACACGGCAGAAGCCTAAAGTGAAAAGGTTTCATAAAACCCAGCTGAAGGCCTAGGACTGGGGCAACGGCGCGTGTGCCCACAGAGAGGGCTCTGAGTGCCGCCTCTGGCACCCGTGCGATAGGTTCGCCACCACTGGTGTAGGACTAAAAAGTTCAATCAATTCCAACTTTGCGAGATCTTTTTTTTTTCCCCGCGAGAAGTTGAAATTGATTGATTGAACCTTTTTTTTTTTGCACACGGCGGCGGAGGCCTAAAGCAAAAAGGTTTTATAAAACCCAGCTGAAGGCCTAGGACTGGGGCGACAGCACGCGTGCCCACAGAAAGGGCTCTGCGCGCCACCTGTGGCACGCGTGCCATAGGTTCGCCACCACGGGGATAGCCTGTCCCCTGGAGAGGTGCATGCTTCTATACTGGTAGTTTCCAAGTCAAGGTCTGGGCAGCCATTTCAATCAATCAGAATAGAGCTGGAAGGGGCCTTGGAGGTCTTCTAGTCCAACCCTGTGCTCAAGCAGGAGAACCTATCCCATTTCAGACAAGTAGCTGCCCAGTCTCTTCTTAAAAACTTCCCGGGATGAAGCACCCACAACTTCTGGAGACAAGTCGTTCCACTGATTAATTGCTCTCACAGTCAGGAAATTCCTCCTTAGTTCTAGGTTGGTTCTCTCCTTGATTAGTTTCCATCCCTTGTTTCTTGTCCTGCCTTCTGGTGCTTTGGAAAAGAATTTGACCCCCTCCTCTTTGTGGCAACCCCTCAAATGCTGGAATACTGCTATCGTATCACCCCTAGTCCTTTTATTGTCTAGACTGGCCCTACCCAATTCTTGCAACTGTTCTTCCATATTTATCTGGCATGTTTGAGGAGTGGACTAAAAGACCTCCAAGATGACCCCCAATGCTAGAACTCCATTATTAGTAATAGTAATAGTAGTAAAGTTGGAAGGGACCTTGGAGGTCATCTAGTCCAACCCCCTGCTCGGGCAGGAAACCCTACACCATTTTGGACAAATGGCTGTCCAGTCTCTTCTTAAAAACTTCCAGTGTTGGAGCATTTACTGCTTCTGGAGGCAAGCTGTTCCACTGATTAATTGTTCTCACTGTCAGGAAGTTTCTCCTAGTTCTAGGTTGCTTCTCTCCTTGATTAGTTTCCACCTGTTGCTTCTTGTCCTGCCTTCAGGTGCTTTGGAAAATAGCTTAATTCCCTCTTCTTTATGGCAGCCCCTGAGATATTGGAATAATGCTATCATGTCCCCCCTTGTCCTTCTCTTCGTTAAACTAGACATACCCAATTCTCGCAACCGTTCCTTATATGTTTTAGCCTCCAGTCCCCTAATCATCTTTGTTGCTCTTCTCTGTACTCTTTCTAGAGTCTCAACATCTTTTTTGCATCGTGGTGACAGCTGTGAGCTGTGGCCCACTTCTGGTACATGGCCTATTCACAACCGGGCCGTGTGAGTGGCTGGCTGGTGCACACTCGTGTGTGTGTGTGTGTGTGTGCACAGTCCCACTCATGCACATTGCAGGTGCTCTAGGCCTGACTCGTGCGAGGGTTGTGGGTGCCTGGGTCCCACTTTCACGAGCATTGTGGCCATTCAGGGCCTGACTCGCGTGAGCATCACAGTGTTGTGGTTCCGGCTCTTTATTAACCCCATATTTACCAGACAATTCTGCATATTGTCAAAAGCAAGAATATACAATATTTGCAGCATTGACACACAGGGGCACTCGGCCTCACTCGTGCAACCATCACAAGTGCTCTTGGCCCCACTCTCGCAAGCCACGGGTGCTTGTCCGCATGCACCGTGCGTGCGCACGCTCCTGCCCCTCCCATAAAACCATCCCCTCTTCCCTCCGGGCCGCCAACCCGGAAAGGGAACTCTGTTCTACAGGAACAAGGGGAAACCCAAGCCCAATTCCACCCCAAGGATGGAGAGAGGAAGCTTCAAGGTTAGGGACAGAAAAGAATTCCATCTACTCTGTGTGTCTTCATCACAGCTACTCCATTCCCCCCCCCCCTTCTGTCCGGTGTTTCAGGTGCCAGAAGCATTGACGGGGATGGTCTCGACACAAACCAAAGAAAGGGAAGATGTGTCCACTTCTTCTCAGGAGCAGCTCTTTGGGAAGATGTCTGAGGAGGATCCAACTCAGGTCACCTCCCAATGTAAGTGAAGAATAGAACAGCTATGCTGACTCCGGAATTCTGGGAGTTGAAGTCCGTGAGTCATAAAAGAGACGAGGTTCCCTACCCCTGGAATAGAATAACTTTATTGTCATTGGGTAACTTTCAACGAAATTAAGTATAAGTGAAATTAAGTGAAGGTATCTTGCACAGTAGAAGTGTAGCAAAGATGTCTGAGAGTGTTTGCAGGAGCTTGGTTAGGAAGGGAGAGATTGGGACTCTTGTGGAAAAATAAAGCCTTAAAAAAATAAAGGGCTTTTACGAAATTCCGAAGGTGAAAGAGAGATTTTTATTTTTGCGCAAAAAGGTTCAGAAGTGACTTAACAATCAGCAAATTTCTGAACAAGGGGGAGGGTCTAAAATAAAGCTTTATAGGTTTCTTTTTCTCAGGAACAAAGGAAGCATAGATGGAATCTTACATTGTATATGGAATCTACTTTGTGTAACATTCAGATAGTTTCTCACACGTTAGGTCCATTTCTCATGGGAATACAATGAAGGCAGTTTTTTACTGTTATACAATGTTTCTAAATATGCATTAGGTCATTCACATACTGTTAATACAGCTTTTGGTTAACACAGCTTTCTTTCAGAGATTATGCAGACACATGATTTTTTGCTTTTAGTGATTTTTCATTATTATTATTATTATTATTATACTTTATTCTTCTTTATTCTATGTTATTCTATTTCTTTCCCACATTACTCCCCCCTTTTGGAAGTTTTCCAGCTTAAACTTCCATTATCCTACCTCTGATTCCGGATCTCTTGAAGGTACCATTTTATATTCCCATAAGGCTAACATTGTTTCATGTTTTGCTGTTAATTGGGCTGTACTTTCTGAGATCCTCCGAATCATGGCTATAAGACAGGGGATCAAGCAAGGAATTAAAATACATCCTAGAATTAACAAAACTTTCAGGCCTACAAACCTTCATAGTTATAGCAGCTTTGTTAATTCCAGGATCCATAGCAGTGGTCTCATTGGTTCCAGACCACCAGTTACCATCTTCCCATGTCCCTGTGCATAGGAGGTCACCTACTGCTACACAAGATTCTGTTTTGTTTCTTGAGTAACATACATGTCCTACCAAGTTGGAAGTGAGACCCCAATCACCATCTTTCCCACTTGTATAGGTTAAATTATTATTTTTAGACATTTCCAGTACCTTGGTATAATTTAACTCTTGTGCTTCCCATGGCCACCTTTCTCCCATGTTTGTTCCACCACACACAAAAAACAGACACGCCTAAAGTATGGGCAATGTCTTCTGCTAACTTAACAAAGGTATTGGTTACATGTCTAGGTACTTCAGGAATATATAGGTTCTCCATTTCCTCATAATATGACCAAAATAATGATTTTTGTTCTGGCCTTTTGGTTGCAGTTATAATTTTGACTTCTATTTCTGACATTGAGTCATAGCCATTTGTATCTATTCCTATCCCAAACATCCATTTCTTACTTTCCCACCTATTCTGTTCTAGGAACCAACTGCCATTCTTGACTGTGAGAGTCACCAGTTATCCGTTCCACAGGAAATTGCTTTTGTTTCATTCTTTTCAAACAAGATGTGGTCTATCTCTTTTGGGTTTTGGGTATGCCACTTAATACATGACCACCACTTACATTTGACCGCACATCCATCTGGTGGGCACAAGTACTTATGTTTTGGGATAAAGTTGTGAATATTACCGATCCCTCCGCAACCATATGTTGGAGTCCAATAATTAGCTGCTTTGCAAACATCAAAGGTGACGCTAAAACTGGAGTGTGGATTGGATTTCCATTGGGAGATCCCTAAGAGTGCCTGGTCCTTATAGCTAGTTCTTGTTCTATGTGTTTTGATTTGTAAGGCCCAACGATCAGGATCAGACTTTGGGTTATAACACTGATATTGGACACCTTTTCTACAAACTTTATATGTAGTTCTATTGTATGTACAAGAGTCAGGAGAACTATCTTGGCACCCTTCTGGTTTAACCGTATGGTAAATCAAAGTCTTGGTTATCTGGTTTCCTTGTTTTGTAGTTTTGATACAGTTTTGACAACCTTGGTTTCCCTGTGCTTCTGCTCTTTCTTGGTGTGTGCTACTCAATAATTCTTTATTAGAGGGTTTCTGCATTATGACCTCTCGTGTAGCCATTGTACTGATTTGTGTAGGAATGTGTGTGCATATTAAATAATTAACAAATATTACGAGCTGTAGAATCCTCATATCTTCCACCGTGCGTAGAGAGACAGCTTCCTGGGGTGTCTCAGCAAGGTTGTTGATCACACCCTGTCTTGGGAACCCGTTGCTGTATTTCTTGTAAATTTCAATACTAAAGGCTTGTCACTCTTGTCCACCTTGTAGGTCACCGGATCTGCAGGTGCTGCTGCTTTAACTCTACTCCAATGGATCCAAGACTTTCCTTCCAAGGTTTTCACTGCCAAAGGAGAACATATGACAACAGTATACGGTCCTTTCCATCTTGGGCTCAAGGGATCTGATTTCCATTTCTTTACCCACACTCTATCTCCTCGCTTAACTAGGCAACTGTGCTGACTCAACAGTAGAAGTTTGAGAAACTATTGCATAACCAGAGTATCTACATCCTTTATCCATAAAGCTAGAACCATCAGTAAACCATTGATAGTCTGGATTATGCAAGGGTTGGTCTGTAAGGTCAGGTCTGCAAGAATATTGTAGTTCTATTGTTTGCATGCAGTCATGAACAGGTTTGGTTGAATCAGGAATTGGCATTAGAGTTGCTGGGTTTAAAGTTGAGCATTGTTGCAGTGTAACTTGTGGATTTTCTAATAAAAGAGCCTGTATTTTATGCATTGATTACTTATCCATAAATGTCCTTTATTGTCAATGATTGTCTGCAAGGCATGACTAGTATAAACAGTCACTGGAGCTGAAAAGGTTAACTTGTTTGCCTCCTGCAGTAATAGCATAACTGCTGCTAGAATTTTTAAACATTGGGGCCAACCTTGTGAAGAAATGTCCAGGTGTTTTGACAGATAAGCGACAGGGCGGTTCCAACTTCCCTGTTTTGGGGTAAGGACCCCTAAAGCTACATTTTGTCTTACATCCACATAAAGTGAAAAGGGCTTAGATATATCAGGTAGTCCTAGGGCAGGGGCTGTGGTGAGAGCCTGTTGCAATTGTCTCATTGCTTGGGTTTGTTCCTCTTGCCACAACAGAGGTTCTTTTTCTGGTCCCCTTAAAGCTTGGTACAATGGTTTAGCTGTGAGAGTGAAGTTAGGAATCCAAATTCTACAGAAGCCTGTAATTCCCAAAAAGGCTCTAACTTCCTGTTTTGTTTCGTGGGATGGGAATCTGTAACACAGCTTGCTTTCTCTGGGGGCCCAAAGTTCTTTGTCCTTGTGAAAGTTCATAGCCTAAATACATTACAGTCTCTTGAATTAATTGTGCTTTCTTTTTGGATGCTCTATAACCACAGTCTTGTAACAAGTGGAGCAGTCTGGACGTGTTTTCAAAGCAACCCTCCCTGCTTTGGCCAGTTACTAAGACATCATCGACATATTGAAGGCAACAATCCTCTTGTCTGAATAACTTCAGATAAGCAAGATCTTGGGCTAGGGCTTGACTAAAGCACGTTGGTGAATTTTTAAATATACGGCTACCACAAGGATTTGATTGCTTGCCAATAGATTTATTTAGGACAGATCTGGTGGCTCCCGTGTCAACTAGCATCGGGACAACCTGTCCTCCCACCCTTATTTTAACAATGGGCTCTGGGGGTGGGGCGATAGAACCCTGTCCTCTTCAGTCTTCCCATTCCATGTCAGCTAAGCCGATCATGTTTTCTTCTCTTTCCTCTGTCTGATTGGGATAAACTGGATGCCCTCTTCCTTTGAAGCTCTTTCTGAAGCCTCTCTGGAAAGTCCCTCTAAATCCTCTTCCTCTTCCATACTGGCGAGATTGTCCCCTGGGTTGGCCATTCCTCTGGGGGCACTCCCGTTGCCAGTGTCCTTCTTGTTTACAGATGGCACACTGATTGGGTCCTAGGCATGTTCCTCCCAATGCCATGGCTAACATTTCAACTTTCTTTTTTTCTTTTTGATCTGATTTGCGTTCCTCCTCCCTGTCACAGTTACGGAACATATTGAAGCATTGAAATATTAGTGTTATCTGGTCCAGGAACCAACACCTCTCTTAGAGGGGCTATATTTTCTTCTGTTTTTATTTCTAACTTGCTCCTGGTGCGGCTAGAAACTGATGTCTTGCTTTCATTTTCAAAGTTATTCAAGCTTTTATCTGTCTCTTGAAGGGATCCAGCTGTTGCTAATTTTCCTTCCTCACCGGCTTCTGGCTGAAATTGGGCTTCTCTTTCAGGCAGAGGGAGTGGAATTTGCTGATTTATTCTCCCTTCTTCTCTTCTAGGAACGTAGGGGGGTGGTCTGGCAATTTCCTCCCTATCTTCCTGGCTGAAAATCTTAGCTTTTGTTTGAGGCTTGGCTTTTTGGCTTGCCAAATATATCTTTGCACATTCTATCTGACATTTTGCTAACCATCTCGGTTTTTCTGCAATGTTGATTTTCCACTGGTCAATATAGGGGTACTGGTCCCAATAACCATTTCCAGTCACAATTTGATGAACCCGTGCAACGAGTTCGGGATTCGCCAATCCCATCTTTGGCCACCCTACGCCCAGGGCAGTCCACTCAGATTCACAGAATCTTTTTAACATGGCTGGATTTGGTTTTGGATCTCCATAATCCCTAGAAAAACCCTTTTTGAAATTCTTTAACATGCACTGGAGTGGCGTCTGGTCAACGCTCTCCTTTGACTTTTTCCCACCCATTTCTCTAATACACTACCATTGATCACTCAGCATGAGCTACAATGGTTTAACCTCCCACACAATCCTGCCTATTGAAGGCTTAAGGACGACACCTTTGCCTTCTAAGGGGTGATCAATCCCTTCTTCCGATCCAAAAGGGAGCAGGTTTCCCCTGTTTTACAATACTTGCCTGCAGGCGTTTTCCAGACTCCTTTGTTGATTTAAGATCTGTCTGTCACCCTCACGGATCCTTAGACAGGAATGCTTCGCTGATGGGTTAATTCCCTTTCCTTCCGTCGAGGTCTCCTTGTAGTCAAGAGCTACGGAGCCGGCTTTTGGAGCTGTCGTCGTTTAGGAGAGGGGGGGGCCCACCAGGGCAATCCGTCTTGGAAGGTTAAATCCTTTTTCTTAAAAGCCCTTAAAAATGTCCCGGCGGAGGAGTCGCCATAAATCTTGTGGAAAAATAAAGCCTTAAAAAAATAAAGGGCTTTTACGAAATTCCATGGGTGAAAGAGAGATCTTTATTTTTGTGCAAAAAGGTTCAGAAGTGACTTAACAATCAGCAAATTTCTGAACAAGGGGGAGGGTCTAAACTAAAGCTTTATAGGTTTCTTTTTCTCAGGAACAAAGGAAGCATAGATGGAATCTTATATTGTATATGTAATCTACTTTGTGTAACATTCAGATAGTTTCTCACACGTTAGGTCCATTTCTCATGGGAATACAATGAAGGCAGTTTTTGCTTTTATACAATGTTTCTAAATATGCATCAGGTCATTCACGTACTGTTAATACAGCTTTTGGCTAACACTGCTTTCTTTCAGAGATTATGCAGACACATGATTTTTTGCTTTTAGTGATTTTTCATTATTATTATTATTATTATTATTATTATTATACTTTATTCTTCTTTATTCTATGTTAGTCTTTCCCACATTAGGACAGCTGCTGCTGGCTTGGGGTGTGGCCGGCGTGGGCGGAAGAAAAGATAGAAAAGGGAAGGAAAGGAAAAGGCCGGGGCCTGTTGCTTCCTTCGTAAGGAGGATATCTCAAACGGAGGCAAGAGAGAGAGAGTACATAGAAAGGAGTTTGTTGAGGCTCCTAGCCTCAGATTTTAACAATAAAGTGTCGGGAGGAACTCCCCCGTTCGGTCCTTCCAGCCGGGATTCCCCTTGACGTTGCGGCGCAGAAGAAATAGATTGTGAAGCCAGCTACCAGAAAGAGGTTTAATTTCGAAGATCAGCGTTGAGTGACAATTCAGCTTGAGTCCCCGGCTAGCTAGACAGAATGATTTTTTAAACAGAGGTTTTATACCTTTTTGTGGTTTCCAAATTTGTCATTTTTGATTGGTGAGTTTGAATCTGCCTTTTCTGATTTGTTGGTCAGTGACTATTGTTGGTTAAATTTCCTTGCTAATCCTGCCTGAAAGGTGTTAATTACTTTATTGTTGTGTCCTGATTGTTGCTAACTGGTTCCTCATTGTGTATGTCAAGTGTTTGCCATTTAGCCTCAGGCTGCTGTTGACCCAGTTTAGTTGGGGTGTTCCTAGGTTATTTCTTAGTTGGGCTGGGGAGGGGGTGTCCAACTCTCATCAAAAGATAAGGGGGGGAGGGCTTTGACGCTGAAACCTGACTGAAGAAGAAGCAACAGAAGGAGAGAAGAGACTGGTGGTGGCTATTGTTGCTGCAAAGCCTGGAGGCTATTTGGACTGTGACTAGTGCTGCTGGTACAGGTTTTAGACATTGTGGGGGAGTTGCCCTGGGGGATGAGTTATTGCTACAGCACACTGACTGTTGTTGTTTCTACTACCGTCTGGAGCCGGGGCTTTCCTCCATCCCACTTGACTCTGAACGATCGCTAAGGAATCTTTTATTCCTGCTGCTATACCGGCCTTGGGCTGTTGGATATCATCATAGCATTGATTGTTGTGACTGGTTATTTTCATTCCTGGAAGCCCCTCCTTGATGACAAGAGCCTGCTACCTACTAATTCTGCATGAGCTCCGGCTGGAAGAGACATCTTATCAACCCCTCGAGAACACTACTGCAGGGCCTGGCAAAGGGGGCTGGGGCTGGGAGGGCCTGGTTTCTGGCGGCCTCTGAGGAGGTAACGCTACAGAAGCAATGGATCCATCGCTGCTTTCTTTCATGAACTTCTTTGACAGTCAGATATTTTGTCAGCAGACAGGAATGAGGTTTGATAGGATGATAAAGCTCCCCACAGGACATTCACACGGCTTTAAAATATTCCATTTCCAACACCTTTTTCTTGCTTGTAGGGAATGGAAAGGCATTGGTGGTTATCCCTGAAACATCTCCCGTTTGTGATGAAGCAGAAACAGCATCTCCATCTCAGGTAGGGGAAGATTCTTCATAACAGGAGAGAGTTTGGGGGACAGGGGTGGTCCCAAATCCCTGCCATGGAAATTAACACAAAGGTTGCTTTTTAGCATGGGAAGCTAATGCAATCAAGATTTAATTTAATAGACCAGTAGTTTATTGATGGAAATGAAATGATTTTTTTCCCCTTTCTTGTTTCTCGTCAGCTATAAAATAGCCAACCCCCCCCCCCCAGGAAACATTTTTTTACTCTTACTTATAGTTTATTGTTCTAATGCTCATGCTTTCTGTCAAATTAAGTTATTTATTTATTTATTTATTTATTTATGAGACTTATATACCGCTTTAAGTGCAAGCACTCTCTAAGCGGTGTACACCAGTAAGCAGTGTATATATGTATATATGTATATGTATAGAAATAATAGTAAATAGTAGTAGAGTTGGAAGGGACCTTGGAGGTCCCTCTAGTCCGACCCCCTGCTCGCGCCAGGAAACCCTACCTATGTCGGACAAATGGCTGTCCATTCTCTTCTTAAAAACTGCACTTCAGTGTTGGAGCATTTATCTGCTTCTGGCGGCAAGCTGTTCCACTGATTAATTGTTCTCACTGTCAGAAGTTTTCTCTGTTCTAGGTGCTTCTCTCCTTGATGAGTTTCCACCCTTTGCTTCTTGTCCTGCCTTCAGTGCTTGGAAATACTTAATTCCCTCTTCTTTATGGCAGCCCCCTGAGATATTGAATACGCTATCATGTCCCCCCTTTGTCCTTCTCTTCATTAAACTAGACATACCCAATTCCAGCAACCGTTCCTTATATGTTTTAGCCTCCAGTCCCCTAATCATCTTTGTTGCTCTTCTCTGTACTCTTTCTAAAGTCTCAACATCTTTTTTACATCGTGGTGACCAAAACTGGAGGCAGTATTCCAAGCGTGGCCTTACCAAGGCATTGAAGAGTGTATTAATACTTCACGTGATCTTGATTCTATCCCTCTGTTAATGCAGCCTAGCACTGTGTTGGCCTTTTTGGCAGATGCAGCACACTGCTGGCTCATATTTAAGTGATTGTCTACTAGGACTCCGAGGTCCCTCTCACAGTTACTACTATTGAGCATGGTGCCACCTATGCTGTACTTGTGCATTTGGTTTTTCTTGCCTAAATGTAGAACCTTGCTTTTTTCACCATTGAATTTCATTTTGTTAGTTAGTGCCCAGTTTCAAGTCTGTCCAGATCCTTCTGTATCTGAAGCCTGTCTTCTGGAGTGTTGGCTATTCCTGCCAGCTTGGTGTCATCTGCAAATTTGATGAGTTCCCCATCTATCCCTTCATCCAAATCGTTGATGAAGATGTTGAAGAGTACTGGGCCCAGAACAGAGCCCTGGGGCACCCCACTACACACTTCCCTCCATATAGATGCAGTTCCATTGAGGACCACTCGCTGAGTACGGCCGGTCAGCCAGCTACGGATCCATCTGGTGGTGGTTCTGTCTACCCCACATTTTTCTATCTTGTCAAGTAGTAGGTTGTGATCTACTTTATCAAATGCCTTACTGAAGTCCAAGTAAATTATGTCCACAGCATTCCTCTGATCCACTAATTTTGTCACTTGGTCAAAGAATGCAATAAGATTTGTCTGGCATGATCTATTTTTGACAAACCCATGTTGGCTTTTAGTAATGACTTTGTTTGCCTCTAGGTGTTCGTTGATTCGTTGTTTGATTATCTTTTCCAGGATCTTCCCAGGTATTGAGGTCAGGCTGATAGGTCTGTAATTTCCTGGATCCATTTTTTTTCCTTTTTTGAGGATGGGAACTACATCAGCTCTTTTCCAGTCCTCTGGTAGTTCCCCTGTGTTCCAGGATCTTTGAAAATATAGTTCAGTGGCTCCGATATCACATCTGCCAGTTCCTTGAGAACTCTGGGGTGTAATCCGTCTGGTCCTGGCGATTTGAACTCATCTAGGCTGGACAGGTGCTCACTAACGATTTTCTTGCCTATCTTAACTTGTGTTTCTGTTTTGTTTTTTGTGGCACTATTTTTGATAGGTTGGTCTGTTTTTTCCCTTTGTGTAAAGACAGATGCAAAAAATGAGTTAAATAGTTCTGCTTTCTCCCTGTTGCTTGTCACCTTCTTGCCACTTCCACCCACTAATGGACCAATCATTTCCTTCACTTTTTTCTTGTTTTTTACATATTGAAAGAAGCTTTTTTTGTTATTTTTGACTTTGGTCGCAAGCCTCAGTTCATTTTGAGCCTTGGCTTTCTTCACTTCATCTTTGCAGGCTCGGGCTATTTGCTGATATTCTGACTTAGTTATGTTCCCCTCTTTCCACTTTCTATACTTGTCCTTTTTATCTTTCAATTTGTCAGAGAGTTCTTTATGCAGCCATGCTGGTTTCTTTTGAGAGCTGTTATTTTTCCTCTTTGTTGGTATTGTGCTAGACTGTGCTTTTATTATCTCATTTTTCAAAATTTCCCAAGCTTCTTGAGTTGTTTTCCCCTTGAGGATTCTCATCCATGGAATCCTTCCCAAGCCCTCTCTAAGTTTATTGAAATTAGCTCTCTTGAAGTCCAAGACTCTAGTTTGACTGTGTTCTATTGGTTGTGCTTCTATAATGTTGAATTCTAATATTGCATGATCACTTCCTCCCAGGGTTCCTATGGCTTCAACACCGTCTATCATTTCATCTCTGTTAGTGAGAATTAGATCCAAAATGGCTAATCCCCTAGTTCCATTCTCTACTTTTTGGGAGACAAAGTTGTCTGCTAGGTTTGCCAGGAACCTGTTTGATCTTCCACTTGGTGCGGAGTTTGTCTCCCAGTTGATGTCAGGGTAGTTAAAGTCCCCCATTACTATTGTGATGTGCTTCCTACATACCTTAGTTAGCTGACTAGCAAAAAGTTCATCTATTTCCTCTGTTTGGTTGGGTGGTCTGTAGTATACACCTATGGCAATGTCATTTCCCCCCCCTTTTATATTGACCCAAATGCATTCAAGACAGTTTTTATCATTGTTGTACTCTATTTCTGTGAAGATGTAGTTATTTCTTATATAGAGAGCAACTCCACCTCCTCTTTTATTTGGTCTGTTTCTTTTAAATAATCTGGGTCCTCATTTTACCTACCCCGGAAGGATGGAAGGCTGAGTCAACCATGAGCCGGTGAGATTTGAACCGCTGACCTGCTGAACACAGTCAGCTAAAGTGGCCTGCAGTACTGCACTCTAACTGCTGCGCCACCTCGGCTCCTTATATCAGTGAATAAGCATTAAGCATTAAGCTTTAAACATGCTCATAAGCAGATCAGCTTAGCAATTAGTATTGTATGGGGCAAATTTGCTGTGTTAAAATTCTTCAAGTAGTGTTAAACGTCTTCTGTCATAAGGGATTTGGGAAGGATATGAACAAGAAATGAAATTGGTCAGGCAGAATGATATCAGTCATGATCGGAGGGGGGAGAGCAACTTCAGAAATGGCCCCTTTAAGAATGGCCATGCTAATGAGCGGACCAATGACCCAATCGAGAGTCAAGGCGCAGAGGCAGCATTTTATACTCTGATGATGTCGGCAGTGTGGCCGACAAAAGCTCAGTATTTTTGTAGATTAAACAGCTTTGTTTATGATGTATGTATGTATGTATGTATGTATGTATGTATGTATGTATGTTTTTTTTAATGATGCACCCGGTCAGCCCAAATATGGGAAGAAGAAATCTTTTGCCTGTATCAGCCCCCATCTAGGGCTATCCACAGGCAGCAGTCGCTACTGCGACAATCATTGTTGTGTTAAATTTGGATTGCTAACAAAGAGTTAAAAGGAAACTGATATAGCTATTTCGACCTTTAAGCCACAGGCGCTTTCTCATTTTGTCAGCTGTGTCAGGGAGGAAAGAGACGGGAGGAGATATATATATAAAAAAAGATTTCTTCTTCCCATATTTGGGCTGAGGGGTGCATCATAAATAAAAGTGAGAAAGAGCTTGTGGCTTAAAGGTCAACACAGCTGCCTAATATGCAAGCAGCAGGTTCGAATCTCAGAAGGGTATACCTGGCTGATGAGGGCTAAGGAGCTCGAAATAGCCATATCAGCTTCCCTTTAACTCTTTGTTAGCAATCCAAATTTAACATATATACATATATACATACCTCCCGCCTACCAGCCATTTGGAAATACCTCCCACCTACCAGCCATTTGGAAACCCGCCCTTATTAACAAACGACTCCCTAACACAAAAAATGACACCAGACCCACACTCACAAAAACCACACAGGATGTCACCACCACACATCCACGCACAAAGCAAACCCAAAGCCACACCGATGATGAGGCACGACCACAAACCAGAAGCCAGACCACAGCTGCATCATTAGCCACTTTAAACCCTTCCAATCCATACATGAAGCAAACTGACACCCTCCATGAAGAGGAGGCACGACCACGAACGCAAAGCCAAAAAATAGCAAGGCAGCCCAAAATCTTAAACCCCCCTGCAACTCAGACTAACCTGAGCACAACCAAACAGAACACTCCCCCAGCCAATCAGAGCACAGCCAACCCCCAGCCAATCAGAGCACAGCCAACCCCCCAGCCAATCAGAGCACAGCCAACCCCCCAGCCAATCAGAGCACAGCCAAGCCCCTAACCAATCAGAACACACCTCCATCCAATCAGAACACAGCCAAGCTCCCACCCAATCAGTTCATACCCCCACTGGCAGTTAAAAGGAAGAAACAGCTAAGACCACACATTGCTCCACGAAGCTGAAAACACCAGCCTGAAGATGACGAATGGAACTTCATCGAAACGTTGCCAAGACACTTCCAATTTTACGCGGGAGAAAACCCGAATAACCAAAGATCTACATATATACATACATACATACATACACAAATTTCTTTTTTGTTGACAAAGAGTTAAAGAGTTAAATGGGAGACTAGAATAGCTATTTCGTGTGTGTGTGTGTGTGTGTGTGTGTGTGTATCTGCCGCTCAGATTCCTTCCTCCTGGGACTTCTCTTAAAGAATTTTTGTTTTCCTCTTTCAGGGTTCTGTGTCTTTTGAGGAAGTGGCTGTGTATTTTGTGGAGGAGGAATGGGAGATTCTGGATTCTAACCAAAAAGCTTTGCACAGGGAAGTCATGCTGGAAAATTCCCAAAATGTGACAGCCCTGGGTAAGGGCCCCTCCCTTCCTCTGCGTTGGCTTCATTTGTGGAATACCTTTGTAATCAGAAGTATTTGGAGAATATCTTCCAGATGGAAGAAGACATTCTGCTTATCTGCTTAGTTTCCTTCTTTATGTGACATTCATCACCTCAATCTACTAGGAGTCTAGGTGACACACAACATTCCGAGTCGATAATGCAACACAAAACACAATGCACATTAGTAAAACATTCTCAGGTTGATGGTTGCAAACTTATTGATGGCAAAAAAAAAACAACCCTTCTAGATAAGGTTTAAGACGTTTTCGGAAGGCCTTGAGAATGGGAGCAACCCATATCTCAGTGGGGCAGAAAGTAAGCTGTTCTAAAAACAGGTGAATCCCAAAAAGGATGCCTGCCCCTGAACCCCCATCCTGTTGCACCTTGCAGGTGTTCTCTGATCTCCTGCAAGATGCAACAGGTGGAGCAGGAGTTCCCCAATCCTCTGGGCTGGACAGGTGGCCTTTACACTGTACTGGTCCTAAGCCAGATCAGGATTTATGGGTATTGAGCATCCTTTTGAATGGTACACATGGATAGATGTCCAGGTAGTGGTTTCATGTGGCAAGTCCTGTTGCGCCTATTGTGCGCCTAGATCGTGAAGAAGCTGCCATTTCCAAGTGGTCTTAAAGGGCAGCTCCAGGTAGGTCAAATTAGGGAAATGAAAAGGGCACGAGTGATTGTCCTCGGTGCATCCTCATTTGGATAAAGCTGTTGTTTGCATACCAGGTGGAGATTGAGAAAGACCCTCCTTCCCAAAGCTTCCCTTTGCTCATCTAGTTGGGAGCTTCCTCTAAAGGACAGCCACATCAAGAGTCAAAATTCATATTGTCCTGGACTCAGTAGACTCAGCGAATTATGGCCTTTTCTTGCCTCCAGTCCTCTTTAACATCTACATGGAGCCACTGGGAGAAGCCATCAGCTATTTTGGGTGAAGTAGCCTCACTATGCAGGTGTTACTCCACTTGTTCCAAAGCAGGAAAATAATACAAGTCTTGACATAGAGGGCCATGCTCCTATCAATCAGGTCACACCGTAGTTCATCCATGATTATGACCAACATAGGTTATGGACTAGAGCCTGGGAAATGATGAGTTCCAATCTTTGTTTAGTCAGACAAGCCAACCTCTTCTGCCAAACTTAGAAGAACTTCCCCCTACTGTTTTTCTATCTACCTGCTGTGTCTGTTTTTATGGGTTTTTTTAACACCTCCATGTAGCTAGCTGGTAATTCTAAGGAGTTTAAACATTTTTTCTGTAGAAATTTTCTGCAACTGTCTGCTTGCCTAAGCTGTGCATTATGAAAGAAAAAACGTTGACCCTCCCCATCACACATAACATCCTAAAAGATACTTTTTCACAGGCAACTGGGTTTCCTTGATTTTCTTTGAAGACGTTTCGCTTCTCATCCAAGAAGCTTCTTCAGCTCTGACTGGATGGTGGAATGGAAGGATTTATGGTCCTTGCAGACAGCTGGTCATTTGCCTTCTTTTAGAGAGTTATTGAGGCCACTTGGGGTTTTACCTGTGTCCTCAGAGTCACCTGATTAGTGCAAATGGCTGCAGAATGTTTTCCTTCCCTTGGCTGTTTCCTTGCAGTCTAGAAGGCTCCACATCCATTTGCACTATTCAGGTGACCCTGAGGACACAGATAAACCTCCAAATGGCCTCAACGACTCTCTAAAAGAATGCAAATGACCAGCTGTCTGCAAGGAGTATAAATCCTTCCATTCCCCCACCATCCAGTCAGAGCTGAAGAAGCTTCTTGGGTGAGAAGCGAAATGTCTTCAAAGGAAAAACAAAGTCCAGTTGCCTCGTGAAAAGGCTTCTTTGGGACAGTTATGACCTCCATAGACATCTCACATAGCATTTTACGGTTTCAGGATAGGTCCTTCTTCCGTGTGCATACAGTTTATTTTTGTGGTAAACTTAATGCCAGCCTCTGTTTCTGCTCAGAATATTTTTTTTTCTTCCTCTTTTTCTTTGTTTTCTAAAGCAGCCTGTGAACAGGAGACACAAAATGATAAGGAGGAGAGAGTGGCACTCTTGCCAGCAGCCCCAAATGAAGCGGATAAAGAGACGTTTGCCAATCAAGAGGAATCAAACGGTCAGGAAAAAACCTGCGAAATAAATGGAAGACCGACTTCGGACCCATCGGGAGGTGCAGAAGCCCACGTCACCACGAGCGAAGAGTGTGGAGAGGGCGTTGGTGAGAGCAGTGATCTTGCGAAGCACGGCGGAATCCGCAGTGGGCAGAAACCATACATGTGTGTGGACTGTGGAAAAAGTTTCTGCAAGAGATCTCGGTTCAGGATCCACGAAAGAATGCACACCGGGGAGAGGCCATTTAAGTGTGCTGAGTGCGGAAAGGGCTTCACGGTGAGGGGTCATCTGATCAATCATGAAAGAATCCACACAGGGGAGAAGCCCTTTAGGTGCATGGACTGCGGCAAGAGTTTTAGTCACAAAAGCGCGCTTTCTCGCCACGAAATAATCCACACCGGGGAGAAGCCCTACAAGTGCGTAGACTGTGGAAAAGGCTTCTGTAATGGAGGCAGACTTAGGATCCATGAAAGAATCCACACAGGGGAGAAACCATTTAAATGTATGGAGTGTGGAAAGGGCTTCACCATGACGGGTAACCTTGTGAATCACAAAAGAATCCACACAGGAGAAAAGCCCTTTAGGTGCACGGACTGTGGCAAGAGCTTCAATCAGAATAGTAGCCTGGTGACCCACAAAAGAATCCACACAGGGGAAAAGCCATATCACTGTCTGGAATGTGGGAAGAGCTTTAGTCAGAACAGTGCACTTACTCGTCACGAAAGGACCCACACCGGGGAGAAACCTTTTGAGTGCTTGGACTGTGGAAAGAGTTTCAGTCATAACAACAGCCTAATGACCCACAAAAGAATCCACACAGGGGAGAAGCCATATTGTTGTCTGGAGTGTGGAAAGAGCTTTAGGGACAACAGCGCCCTTGCTTGTCACGAAAGGACCCACACCGGGGAGAAACCTTTTGAGTGCTTGGACTGTGGAAAGAGTTTCAGTCATAACCGCAGCCTAATGACCCACAAAAGAATCCACACAGGGGAAAAGCCATATCAGTGTCTGGAGTGTGGGAAGAGCTTTAGTCAAAACAGCGCACTTACTCGTCACGAAATGATCCACACCGGGGAGAAACCTTTTGAGTGCTTGGACTGTGGAAAGAGTTTCAGTCATAACAGCAGCCTAATGACCCACAAAAGAATCCACACAGGAGAAAAGCCATATCACTGTCTGGAGTGTGGGAAGAGCTTTAGCCAAAACAGCGCACTTACTCGTCACGAAATGATCCACACTGGGGAGAAACCTTTTGAGTGCTTGGACTGTGGAAAGAGTTTCAGTCATAACAGCAGCCTAATGACCCACAAAAGAATCCACACAGGGGAGAAGCCATATTGTTGTCTGGAGTGTGGAAAGAGCTTTAGGGACAACAGCGCCCTTGCTTGTCACGAAAGGACCCACACTGGGGAGAAACCTTTTGAATGCACGGACTGTGGGAAAAACTTCAGTCAGCATAGCAGCCTTATGACCCACAAAAGAATTCACACAGGGGAGAAGCTATATCAGTGTCTGGAGTGCGGAAAGAGCTTTTGTCAGAGCGGCCATTATATGATGCACCAAAGAATCCACACGGGATAGAATCTAAATTCAAGGTGTAGCCAGGTAGAAAATATGTGAAACAAAAGAATCGACGCAGGAGAAGCCATCTGGATACTTGGAGTGCAGAAAGAGGAATTTTGCATAAAATGAAAAGTCAAGGGAGAAATATTTGATATGTAGTGTGGTGTTACTGCACATTTTGATTACTTTTTCACATTTTGAAAAAGAAAATAGCCAGGAAAAACGGAAGTGAAAACTTCAGAGACAGGAATGCTAAAGAACGATTTGATATGGTCTTTCAACCTTCAAGCAAGATAGGGCAAGAAAAATGCCTCAGTCAGGTTGATAAATAGAGGGGAATTAGCAAGAAAGGGAAAACAATATTTTTAAGAAAGTCAGAAATTACAGGAAATTTTGCAAGTAAGATATGAACCAGAGAATGGTATGCTGTAATTCAGAAATGTCAAACACAAGGCCCGGGGGCTGGATGCGGCCCGCAAAGTGGTTTCATGTGGCCTGCGAAGCCATCCTGGAAACAGTGAGGGAAAGGCCCCCTCTGCCATGGCCCTGGCCCAGGCCGGGCGGGAGCCAATGTACAATTTTGTGGTGGCCATCTATGCTGAAACATTTTCAGTCTTAGCTCCACAAGGCCGTCTGGAAACAGCGAGGAACCAGCCCCTGCCGTGTCAGCCTGGGTGCATGCTGGGGAGGTGTCAGCCTTTGTGAGGAATGAAGAAATGCACCATGCCTTGGCGCATGCCCTGGTCCCACCCCCTTCTGCCAGAGACCCTCAGATCTGTCCCATTTCTGCCCAGGCCCCCACAGTCCCCCACAGGCACCCTTGACGCGAACAATGTAGAGCTGGCCATGCCCACCCAGTAGGCCACACCCACTCCATCCACGTCCACCCAGTAGGCTGCACCCACCCTGGCCACACCCACCCGGCCTCCCGAAGGCCACCACAATGCTGATGCAGCCCTCAATGAAATTGAGTTTGACACCCCTGCTGTAATTGATTATCATATATGCCGGTGTATAAGGCGACTTCCGCAAGCATTAAAATCAGCACCGAAGTCGGGGGTCGTCTTATATGCCGGAAATACTGGTAGTTTCCGGCGTATAAGACGATGCTCTAGGAATGCGGCTCGGTGCCAAAGACGGGGGTCGTCTTATACGCTGGGTTGCCTTATACGCCGGCATATACGGTAACAATTTCTTCCTCTTTAAAAAATGTTTTATTGTATTATAAATACAAGTACTACATTACATTATTTGGGTACAGTGGTATGTATACATTATTGACTAGAGATTATTAACACTGTTTTGGATAACATAAACCTTTAAAGAGAAAGAAGTTTATTTCAGTGTTAACTATGATTTCTGAAATGGCAGTGTGGATAAGCATAAAGTTGTGTAAATTTTACATCCAAAGCTAAATGTGGCATTAATAAATTGGAAAATACGTCCAACTGTTTGTTAAACAACAAAGGTTTTTGTCTTAAGCTTTATATTGTTAACTAAGATTTCTCTTGAATTGTCACTTACTGTTTGTGCGTATTAAAGAAAAAAGAGACAAATCAAACAATGACAAAAATAAAAAGTTTAAAAATAGAATTTCTTTGGTTCCTAAATTCCTGTTTTTTATGCCTCTACTAAGCTACAATATCTATAAGCATTTAGGTCAGTGTTTCTCAACTTCTGAAACTTTTAGCTGGGTGTATTTAAAATCCCAGAATTCTCCAGCCATTCTCCTAGGGATTGTTCAAAGTTTTCAGCACTGAAAAAAAGTGACTTACAACTTGTTCTTACGCTGACAACCATTGCAACATCTCTATGGTCGTGTGATCAAAATTGCTTGCCAACAGTATGTATGAAGGTTGTAGCATCCCGGATTCATGTGATTGCCGTTTGCAACCTTCCCAGCCAGTTTCCCACAAGCAAATCCAATGGAAGAAGCTAGATCAACAGTACAATATAGTCAATGGTAAGTATCTGGAGATGCAGATAACTAACAATCTGCATTGGTATCTCCACACATCATCCTTAATGAAGCAGGCAAACCAGCGTCTGCATTTCCTGCGTTGGATGAGGAGAGCACATCTTTCTTCTGTCCTGGCCACTTTTTACAGAGGCACGATTGAGAGCATCTTAACAAACTTCATCACTGTTTGGTTTGGTGACAGCAGTGCCTCAGGTAGAAGGTCCATAGAGGGTGGTGAGGACAGTTGAGAAGATTATAGGAAGCCCGCTTCCCGTTAATCAGGACACTGCTTATAAACACTATGTGCTTAGAGCAAAAAACATAGTTAGCACCCACTTCACAGTGTGTTTCTGTTGCTCCCCTCTGGGAGGAGGTTTTGAAGTATCTATAACAGGACTACCAGACTCTGTAACAGCTTTGTTCCTTTGCCATCTGTCTGGTAAATTCACAAGAGTCATTTTTTTCGCCATGTATATGTATACATTCAAACTAAACTATGTTGTTTCTCTGGGCCACATATGTGTGTGTATGTGGGTCTTCTAGTCCAAGCCCTGCTCAGGCAGGAAACCCTAAACCATTTCAGACAAATGGTTGTCCACTCTCTTAAAAACTTCCAGTTAAACAACAATGTTCTCCATCACTTGAGGTTTTCAATAGACTCAACAACCGTTTGGTTGGGATGGTAAAAAGCTCCTATCTTGAGCATGGGGTTGGACTAGAACAGTGGTTCTCAGCCTGTGGGTCAGGACCCCATTTGGGGTCGAACGACCATTTCACGGGGGTCGCCAAACAACGCAGTCCGCCATTCTCTTGAATAGAGTCTAATTCTATTGGCTTTCAAAAGCCAATAGGAATTATCCAGGCTGTCTCTGCTCTGCTGAGCCCGCCAAAGGTCCCATTCTGCAAACGGTGCTGCACCAGTTGAGTAGTCCTCGACTTACGACCGGTTGAGTAGTCCTCGACTTAACGACCGGTTGGGGGTCGCGGCATTAAAAAGGTTGAGAACCACTGGACTAGAAGATCTCCATGGTCCCTTCCAACCTTCTGATTCTATGATCTATCACTACTCCCTTTATCTAAATTCTGCAGGCCTTTTGCTACATCAATTGTAGGTCCACCACTATCATACCACCTCTGATAAAACTCAGATAGCATTCTGTACTATCTCCTTAGTGCTTTTCTCCCGCAGAATGGAATAATCTTCAAATCTTGTGATACCAAATGCAAAAGCTTTTAAAGATTAATATTGCAAAGAAAATGGAATTCTTATGAACGAGGAATTAGAAAGGACTCATGGTTAGATTGATTTTGTATAGGGTAACTGTAGCAAGATTATTATATGTACAATGGAAGAATACTGAAATTCTCACAGTTGGAGGAAGGGATTGTAAAAACGTCAGAATTTGCAGAAATGATGAAAATGTTGAAAAAAAAAACTTCTGAAAAAGTGAAAATCTTATATGGACTTTTTGGTGAAAGAAGAAAGGAATCAAAGGGTTATGGATTTAAGATTAAGAAAGGTGCAGATTAAATGAGGGGCTGAAAGAACTGGTGTAACATCTTGAAGAAGAGATAACAAGATTGTAGTTGTTGAAAAGGTCAGAGGTCATTCATATATTTTCAACTTTTTTTCTTTCAATTTGTCTGCCTTTGCTTAATGGCCACCACAAAAGAGTTGTAAAATTGGGCAGCCTCTATTACAGTCATTATGTCGAGGGCTACCTGTAATGTCATGAAATCTCTTCCCATGTTATGATTTTCTATTCTTTATCCGCTGTGTGAATTATTTCATGCTTCAAAAGGCTCCAACTGCTAAAGTAGCCTTTTCCCTACTCCAGGCATCTATAATATTTCTCTCCTTTGTGGATCCATTTATGGTAAGTCAGATGACTGCTTAAAATGAAACATTTTCCACATTCCAGGCATTTATATGGTTTTTCTCCTGTGTAAAGCCTGTTATGTTGTGTAAAACTAGTACTACAAGTGAAGTGCTTGCCACGCTCTGCACATTTCTATGGTTTCTCTCCTGGGTGGATATTTTTATGTATCACAAGATTTCCTCTCTGACAGAAGCCCTTTGCACATTCCACACATTTCTACGGTTTCTCTCCTGTGTGGATCCTTCTAGGGGAAATAAAAGTACTCCTTTCACTCAAACTTTTCCCACACTGTGCACATTCATATAGCTTCTCTCCAGTATGAACTCTTTGGTGTGGAATAAAAGTACTCCTGAGAATAGAATAGAATAGAATAGAATAGAATAGAATAGAATAGAATAGAATAGAATAGAATAGAACAGAACAGAACAGAACAGAACAGAATAGAATAGAATAGAATAGAATAATTGAAAGGAACCTTGGAGGTCACCTAGTCCAACCCCCTGTTCAGGCAGGAAACCCTATACCATTTCAGACAAATGGTTGTCCAATCTCTTCTTAAAAACTTCCAGTACTGGAGCATTCACAACTTCTGGAAGCAAGTTGTTCCACTGTGAGTGAAACTTTTTCCACAAGCTGTGCATTTTTATGGCTTCTCTCCTGTGTGGGTCTTTTTATGGGCAGTAAGCCCATTGCTCGTACTGAAGCACCTTCCATACTCCACGTATTTATATGGTTTCTCCCCTGTATGGATCCTTTTATGTAGCCTCTTCTTTCTCTTCCTCCTCTTCCTCTTTCCTCCTCCTCCTTCCTCTTCCTCTTCTTCTTCTTCCTCCTCCTCCTCCAACTTGCTTCCTCTACATCGTTGACTTATTTTAATTTCTTCTTCTTCTTCTTCTTCTTCTTCTTCTTCTTCTTCTTCTTCTTCTTCTTCTTCTTCTTCTTCTTCTTCTTCTTCTTCTTCTTCTTCTCCTTCTCCTTCTCCTTCTCCTTCTCCTTCTCCTCCTCCTCCTTCCCTCCTCCTTCTCCTTCTCCTTCTTCTTCTTCTCCTCCTCCTCCTCCTTCTCCTCCTCCCCCTCCCCCCTGCCTTTCCTTTGAAAGGAAGGAAGGAAGGAAAGAAGGAAGAAAGAAAGAGTGATCAATGCTGTTTCTGTCCCATAATCTAGCCTGAAACTCAACTGAAAGGGGTCCAGTAATTTGGGACACTAAATTTCTTCAATTATGCCTCTGTGCCTGAAGCTACAGCAAGAGTTCAGGAGGTCACACAGGAGATACTTCTCCCTATTATTATCAACACCATGGTCTTTTGCCTGTTATTTTCTCACTCATTCTCCAGGGATTTTGAAGGTTGCCATTGACATAAACATCAGATTTCAGGAGCAACATTAATACTATTTTGCATCAGCAATACTGGGTAAATAAATGTCCCCAACACACCAAAGGACTTGGATAAGGCTAACAAGAGGCCAGGGACTCTGCTGGCCAGTGTATTCTCATTCTTTTTAGATGCAATGCCTCATCTGGTCTCTATTTGAAAATTGGAAAATTGTTGAATCTTGAAGTCTTGCAAAAGGGCATTTGTCTTGCTCTCATTCTCACTCTTCTTCTAGCTATCAAATTAAAGCTTTCAGAATGCAGAAAACCAAACCAGACAGACCAAGAATGATCCTTTTGCTTCTACTGCTGCTACTGTTGCCCAGTACAATCTCTGGGAGACTTCCAAGCAAATGTTCCTTAACTTTGGGGAGAGATTAAGCAGAGATATCAAATCACTACAAGCCAGGAGACTATGTCATTGGTGGGCTGATTTCTGCAACCAAAGCTTGGTTTCTACAGCACAGTTTCCACACAACTCCCTCGGTTAAAGTTTTCTTGTAAGTCACTGTGTCGCCAATGCCACCTGGCTGATTTGTAAAGCTAAGGTGACCAACTTTTTTACAATGAAAAGGAGGACACAAATAAATTGAAGAAAAAAATATCGTAAATAAAAGAAACATTGTATTCATTGCAACAATAATACAGACAACTTACATGTGCAAAGTTTGCCAGCCGGGTGTTTTGGCACGCTCAGCAGCAATTCCTATTGGCTTTCAAAAGCCAATAGTGGGATAGCACACCTCATGCAAAAGTTAAAAAAAAAACATCAAAAAAGGTGCCGGAACGCCGTTCTGAGCGTTCTATGAGAAAAAAAAGCCCTGCAGATTAGTCTTCAAATATCAAAAAGGAGGACATGAAGGAGGACACTTTTCGAGGGAGGACAAAACTTACAAAAGGAGGACTGTCCTCCCTAAAGGAGGATGGTTGGTCACCTTAGTAAAGCTCTAGTCCTCCCAAACTGACTTTTTTTGAATGTTAAAGTAAGGTGCCAATATAGAGTTCTGGAATCTCTCTTACGTCTTAACGTTTATTCTAAGGTATCTGTCTGAAATACTGCAGCCAATTGTGGTCATCATATCACAAAAAAGATGTTGAGAGTTTGGGGAAAAAAATCAGAGAAGAGCAACTAAGATGATCCAAGGCCTGGAGACTAAAACATACAAAGAATGGCTGCGGGACTTGGGTTTGACTAGTCTAAGGAAAAGAAGAAATAGGGGAGACATGATAGCAATGTTCCAGTATCTGAGGGGCTGCCACAAAGAAGAGGGGGTCACTTTGTTCACCAGAGCACCAGAGGGAAGGATGAGAAACAATGGTTGGAAACCGATCAAAGAGAGAAGCAACCTAGAATTAAGGAGAAACTTCCTGACAGTGAGGACAATCAACCAGTGGAACAGCTTGCTTCCAAAAATTGTGGGCACTCCATCGCTGGAGATTTTAAAGAAGAGATTAGACCATCATCTGTCTGAGATGGTATAGGTTCTCCTGCTTGAGCAGGGGGCTAGACTAGAAGACCTCCAAGATCCCTTCCAGCTCTATTCTATTCTATTCCTTGAAATATCTGTTCCTTAGTTCTGATCTTTTCTCTAGCACAACTGCCAAAATGTCTGCTCATTCTTGTAAAAGACTTTCCAGCAGATCTCAAGCAATAGATCTCATTTCTTCTCTGGGAAAAAAAACCCACATGTTTCTTTGTTCTTTTAAGTGGTCTGATAGTACCTGCTTTGCAGTGATTGTGATTGTGCATTCAGAGTAGATAAAGTTGAATGGGATAATTGTCATTTCCTCAATAGCTGCCGTCTCTGCAGTTGACACAAAGTAATGGAAGGTGGAAATTCATTCTGAAGACTAAAACGATAGAAGAACATAGTTTGGAACTGAAAGGGAATTTTCCTGTAGGCTGTGTTCTAGGGAGGGAGGTGGGTTTTATCCAAGCTCTCCATCCAAAGAAGCAGTTACAAGATCAATCAACCTAGACAGAGGTTTGCGGATCAGGTATCCTAACACAGATCCAGCTTTTGCCATTGGTTTTGCCTATTAAAATATTGGCCGAAATATCTCAGAGGCTTCTATTTGGGCAGCTTCTAAGAGCTATTTAATGGACTGGTCTACCCCTCCTGGGTACTGATTACTTTTGTGAGAAGAAGACTTTAGGGAAAAGTGGGCTTACCCAGTGTCAACACCCAGTTTGAGAATCCAAATAAAACTTTAGGTTCATTCCATTTCCAAAAATCTTATTGTTTATTAAACACACTGCATGGAGGTTTGAAGCAAAACTAACTCTGAGGTCCCCAGACACCAGTTCATAGTATTAAACAATAATTTCTCCAGCCAAATCCCCAATCTCTCATATAGTCCATGTAAACAATTTCACTTTGTTTAGGAACTGTCTGCTTCCTCTGCACACCTGCTGCGATGTCCTTGAAAAGGTTTCAGGCTCTCATGGTCTTCAGCAAAATTGTAGAGATTTTGTTTCTCCATGTAACCCATTCTAAAGCAACACCTCCCCCTCCTTTACACTAATAGCAAGCTGAAATGAAGAGGCATGCAGCTGCCAAGTTTCATTCGTGACAGACAGTTTTCAGTGAGACGGTACCGGTAGACCTTCCTTAATAACTGTTGAAAGTTATGACAATCTTGGAAATGGTATTTTATGGCCTGTAAAGTCATTATAAAACATTGCGCTGCCCACTAGTCACATGATTGATTTTAGGCACTTGGCAACCAACTCACATTTATAACCATCTGGTCACATGATCACATTTTGAATCATTTTTTTTGCCAGTTTCTGGCAAAAAATGTCCATTCAGAAGAATGGATACACCTAATGACTATATGATTATTTTAATGACCAAAATAAAACAAATTGTAAAAGCAAGTTCAGTCAACCATAGAAATATAAATGCATGGGAAAAACCTAAGGATAATTGGTTTCAGATTGTGTGTCTACAGTGTTGTAATAAATAGGGAAATATCACCTTAATACCAACACAGCAAATGATAAGAAAAGGTATCTGTGAGATTAAAAGTTTTCCAATATTCATCCATATAACTGACTACCATGGTCCTACATACCCAGAAATATGCAGGATATCAGTTATGCATTTTCTGGCTCCTGAAAATCTTCTTTACCGAAAGCAATCATGAGTGAATTTAAAAGAATAAGTTGTAAGAGGGATACTGTTTTTTCCTCTTTTCAGATGCAGAAGAATGCACCAAATGTCCAGAAGACGAGTATCCGAATGAAGACCAAGATCGATGTATCCCTAAAATTATAAATTTTCTGAGCTATCAAGGACACTTGGGGATCATCTTAGCTTCTATTTCCCTCTTCTTATCCTTAACCACGGGCTTTGTGTTAGGAATCTTCATTAAATTCCTAGAAACTCCCATTGTCAAAGCCAACAATCGGGACCTCTCTTATATTCTTCTTGTCTCCCTCCTGCTTTCTTTCTTGTCCTCCTTCCTCTTCATTGGCAAGCCGAGCAAAGCCACCTGCTTTTTCCGACAAACAGCCTTCAGCATCATCTTCTCAGCTGCTGTCTCTTTGGTCTTGGCCAAAACAATCACGGTTGTGATGGCCTTCCTGGCCACAAAGCCAGGGAATCGGGTAAGGAAATGGCTGGGAAAGAACTTCACCAACAGTCTCATTCTTGTCTGTTCTACTGTCCAAATTATTCTGTGCTCCACTTGGTTAGGGCTACATCCCCCATTTCCTGACTCTGATAAGAACTCCCAGCCAGGAGAAATCCTCCTGCTATGCAATGAAGGCTCTCTTACCATGTTTTATGGTGCTCTTGGGTACATGGGCTTCCTGGCTGCCATCTGCTTTGTAGTGGCTTTCCTGGCCAGGAAGCTGCCTGGATCTTTTAATGAAGCCAAGCTGATCACCTTCAGCATGCTGGTCTTCTGCTGTGTTTGGGTGACCTTTGTGCCTACTTACCTGAGCACCAAGGGAAAATACATGGTGGCTGTGCAGGTCTTCTCCATCTTGGCATCCAGTGCTGGGCTGCTGGGCTGCATCTTCCTCCCCAAGTGTTACATTATTGTACTAAGGCCTGATCTGAATACAAAGGAGCATTTAATGATAAAAATAAAATAGAAAAGTGATCCTTACATAAGAATACTTCAAGAGTGTTACCTTAAAACAGCCATTCACATTTAATAATTGATCATATTATCTATCCATCAGTGTCTCACCATCTTCATCCCACCCATTTGTGCTTAGATCATATTTAAGTTATTCTTCTTCGGATATAATTTTATGTATGTGTATTATATTTCTGAAATATAATGAATGCTTCTTATACATGTTAATTTTCCATAATAAATAGAATGAATTACCATATGAAACAAATGAGTTATGTTATTAAGTGTAGGGTATGATGGGCTTGTGGGGAGGAGGCCCAAGCATTGCAGGCTTCCAGTGGGGTGGGATGGGGGGAGAGAGGCAGGAGGGTGCTGCAGAAACCCTGTGGTGCATCATAAGGGTGAATGACTGCAGGCCTGCTGCAGCTGTCATACTTTTAAAATGAGGTCATAAGTAGTTTTGGGGGGGTCAGTCATCATTTCAAATGTTTGTCGTACCTGAAGGATTATCTGTAAATGTGGCCTCTGTCAAGGATGAAACTTTGCCAGCTACGTGCCTCTGAGTTTCATCTTGCCTTTAGATTAAGGGGGGAGGGAGAGTGGGTTAAATGGAGAAACAAAACCCCTTCAATTCAGCTGAAGACTGTGGGAGCCTGAAGCCTTATTAAGGACACCAAAACAGGTGTGGATTTGAAACAGACAGTTTCCATAACAAAATGAACTTGTTGATATGTATTACATAAGATGCTGGGGTTTGGCTGGGAGAATTGATGTTGGAACCTCAGAGTTAGTTTTTCTTCAGCGTAACCAAGCTGTATTAATTAAACAGTAAGCTTTTTGGAAACAAAATGAACCTGGAGTTTTATTTGGATTCTTGAGCTGGATGTTGACAGCCTGGTTGTTAGGCGCTTGAAGTTCAGTCATGTGATTGCCGGAGGGGGGGGGGGCAGGATCAGAACTTCAAATCCAGATCATAAACACCATCCAGGTAGGTTCTTCAGAATTTCAAATAGTTACTAAATTACTGGTTGTAAGTTGAAGTTGTACTTCAAGTTTCTGACAAAAAACACACTTTGAGTTAAATGGTTTCACTTAACAACCATAACGATCATTGCAAAAAAAGGTTGTAAAATCAGACATGGTCACATGGAGACCCACTAAATGACCGCCATGACTGATAACCACAATTCCGAGCTTAATTATGGTCTTGAGTCAAGGACCACTTGTGGTAAAAGATTCATCAGCCACGTTGCTCTTATTGACTTATTGATCTTCGGGCATAATTCAATCAGCATTTGTGGTGACATAGATAGAGCCTATCCCCTTTCTATAACTTTAGCATAAAAATAGTTGGAAAATTCTGGAGGAAGTTAAGAGCCAAGGTGTAAAACAGAAAAGTCAAAGAGCCAGGTCCAAATGACCATGTGTTAAAAGCTGCTCCCCTTTTTACATTTGATGCACATCCCTAAGTCATGGATTCAGACAGTATGTCCCGTATCTGCTGAAGACCACCATAGTCCTGAAAAGATTTTTGGTCCATTAAATATTTAGACTTTAGGAGAATCTCAGTTGGAAGACTTTATAAATTATTATCCAGAGGTTAAAAGTAATCAGTCCACTGTTGTTTGAGAACTGATCCATTACCTAGAAGAATATTTTGACCTAGTAGTTGCTTTAAGTCTGTCCAAGCTCCTTGCATCACTGCATAAATAAATCTGTATCTGAGAAGTTTGCCATCTCAAAAACATGTTTTCCTCTCCATCTGCACCTGCTTCTGGAGATTATATTTTCCTCCTCGGTAATTACTGTGTTAAAATTATGTGATTACTCCAAAGCTCATGGGATTGGGAGGAAAAGTTTGAATCCAATAATACCTAGAGTTAAATCTTGGATCTTCTTTTCCCTCTTAGTATCTACATCAGGTACCTAGAACCCAGAAGTCATTCTCCTCCTTTGATAGCTAACTTCTCTTTGATGATCTTGAATTAGCTGGAATCTACATTGCTTCAGCAATTTGAGATTGCCTAAATCCAAATTTGTTTGTTAATCCTTTTCCTTTTCTTCTCCTCCTATTCTGTGCATTAAAAACCCTATTTGGTTTTCCTCCCAGTTCTTTCTCAGCCACAGACATCACTATAAGTATTGTTTGTATATCTGGGAAATTGTCTGACACAACAATGTTTACCTTCTCCATTCCATCAGATGCATCTTACCATGAGCAAAGTCACAGAACATGTACTTTGTGCATGTGTGTCTGGGAATAAAAGCAAAGGAAAGTTACTTCAGATTTGCTATCTCTTAAAGAAAGAGTAGGAAGACAAAGAGGAGATACTGATTAAATCCTTAACATTCTCTCTACATCCTACTATCCTCTTGGTCAAGAGATCAGGAAGTGGTGAAGGGTCAATGTCACTGATTTCATTGTCAGGTTTGAAGCACATTTTTGCTGGTCCGATAATTATTGCTTCTCAGCTTGCCAACGAACTTGGGGCAGGGGAGGGAAAGGGATTGGTATGCAGTCTTCAAAAGATCAAGAAAGCAGACCATGAGAACCAAGGACAGTTCACCAGGTGTCTGGCCAGACCCAGAGACACTTTCTCATAACAATATTTTTCTATCTAATTGGGCAACATGACCTGATCGAGAAGAGGGAGGGGGAACTCTATACTTTTGCTATATGGGATTGGGTGGGTTTTTGCCAGAGCTGCTCTTGCTTTCATGTGTGTTGAAATGATGTACTCAATAAAGTTTTACATTAATAGTTTGGAAAGTCTCAAATGTGTTTACTTGGTTGGGTTCGTCAGCTGGAACCTTGATATATATCTCTAAAATGCAAAACTGAATTTATTATCATGTACAGGAAACCTTTAATTGAATCATGCATGGAGGTAGTATTTGGTTATACTTTTTCTACTAATGAAGGGGATAGTTTTCATTTAATTCATTCTCTTTGCTTCTATACACCTCTCCACAATCTTCTCTAGAAGATTTGGAGAAACCTACTTTGTAGGACTGACCCATCCAAATATTGATGGACAAGAAATTCTATAGCTTGGAGGCCCATTATGGAAACCACTGCCTCTCCTATAAATAATCTTGAAAATAGGCCTAGGAACCCAGTTCTGGAGTTTCATTTGGATGCTAAAAATCAGGAATCTGGTAGACCTTTTCCAAATAGCATATTTTATTAAAAGGCACAGGCTTTTATGTGCTGCATATAATAATAATAATAATAATAATAATAATAATAATAATAATAATAATAATAATAATAATAGTAGTAGTAGTAGTAGTAGTACTACTACTAGTAGTAGTAGTAGTAGTAAAGTTGGAAGGGACCTTGGAGGTCATCTAGTCCAACCCCCTGCTCAGGCAGGAAACCCTACACCATTTTGGACAAATGGCTGTCCAGTCTCTTCTTCAAAACTTCCAGTGTTGGAGCATTTACTGCTTCTGGAGGCAGGCTGTTCCACTGATTAATTGTTCTCATTGTCAGGAAGTTTCTCCGTTGTTCTAGGTTGCTTCTCTCCTTTATTAGTTTCCACCCATTGCTTCTTGTCCTGCCTTCAGGTGCTTTGGAAAATAGCTTGATTCCCTCTTCTTTATAGCAGTCCCTGCTATCATGTCCCCCCTTGTCCTTCTCTTCCTTAAACTAGACATACCCAATTCCAGCAGCCTTTCCTTATATGTCCCCTAATCATCTTTGTTGCTCTTCTCTGTACTCTTTCTAGAGTCTCAACATCTTTTTTACATCATGGTGACCAAAACTGGATGCAGTATTCCAAGTGTGGCCTTAACAAGGCATTGTAGAGTGGTATTAATACTTCACGTGATCTTGATTCTATCCCTCTGTTAATGCAGCCTAGCACTGTGTTGGTTGTTTTGGCAGCTGCAGCACACTGCTGGCTCATATTTAGGTGATTGTCTACTAGGACTCCAAGGTCCCTTTCACAGTTACTACTATTACTTCATCAGATGCATAGAGTAGCTAGACTAGTAGAAGATTTAAATTGGAGCAAACGGGGAGGAAAGGGAGATAGAGAGGGAAAGACAAGTTAATTGTGCAGATGTAAATTACATGTGAGATAGATTATAAGTACCTTATCAATTAGCAATTATCCTGTATTAAAAAGCTTAGTGGTTTAGACTTATGATCCTAAATAATTATAAAGCTCTATGGATCAAAATCAATACTTCCTTACAGTGTCTCTTTGCTACCCAAGGAAGCCTCCTTGCATTATTAGGAACTGAATAGAAACCAGCTGGTACTTAGAATAACAGAGTTGGAAGGGACCTTAGAGGTCTTCTAGTCCAATCCCTTGCTCAGGCAGGAAACCCTATACTATTTCAGACAAGTAATTGTCCAATCTCTTCTTAAAGAGTCATGGTGGTGCAGTGACTGGAATGCAGTACCACAGGCTAACTCTGCTCATATTGCCAGGAGTTTGATTCCTGTGATCCTTCCCAGCTCAAGGTTGACTCAGCCTTCCAGTCTTCTGAGGTTGGTAAAATGAGGACACAGATTGTTGGGGGCAATATGCTGACTCTGTAAACAGTTTAGAGCGGGCTGCAAAGCATTGTGAAGTGATATATGGCTATTAAAAACCTCCAGTATTGGAGCACCACAACTTTTGGAGGCAAGTCATTCTACTAATTAATTGTTCTAACAGTCAGGAAATTTCTCCTTAGTTCTAGGCTGCTTCTCTTACAATGCTTTCCACTTAAATTGCATTGCTAGACCAGATTTTGGCATATGCCTGCTACTAAGGATTACACTGCATGGCTTGTTTTTATCGTGAGTTGCTCTTTTGTATTTAAACTAGGCCTCAGTACAATAATGTAGCATTTAGGAAGAAAGATACAGGCCAGCAATCCAGCACTGGAGGCCAAGATGGAGAAGATTTGCACAGCCACCATGTATTTCCCTTTGGTGCTTAAGTAGGTGGGCACAAAGGACACCCAAACACTGCAGAAGACCAGCATGCTAAAGGTAATCAGCTTGGCTTCATTGAAGGTCCCAGGCAGCTTCCTAGCTAGGAAAGCCACCACAAAGGAGATGGCAGCCAGGAAGCCCATGTATCCGAGAGCACCATAAAACATGACAATAGAGCCTTCATTACATTGCAGGATGATCTTTCCAGGTTGGGAGTTCATGTCAGAATCAGGAAAGGGGGGTGAAGAGCCCAGCCAGATTGTACAAAGAACAACTTGGACAATGGAGCAAGAAAGGACAATGGTGTTGCTTAAAATCTTTCCCAGCCATCTTCTTACCAGGTTCCCAGGCTTTGTGGCTAGGAAAGCCAGCACTACCATGATTGTTTTGGCCAAGACAGAAGAGACCGCAACTGAGAAGATGATGCTGAAGGCTGTTTGTCGGAGAAGGCAGGTAGCTTTGCTTGGCTGGCCGATGAAGAGGAAGGAGGACAAGAAAGAAAGCAGGAGGGAGACAAGAAGGACATAAGAGAGGTCCCGGTTGTTGGCTTTGACAATGGGAGTCTCCAGGAATTTTATGAAAATTCCCAACAGAAACCCTGTGGCTAAGGACAACAGCAGTGCAAAGGAAGCAAGGATGATCCCTAAATTTTCATTGTAAGAGAGAAAAGATATGATCTTAGGTATACAGTGATCTTGAGCCTTGTTTGGATGGTGATAGTCCCCACACTGGGTGCAAAGATCAGCATCTAAAGAGAAAGAAGATCATTTTCAGTGCTGCATGCTACCCCAAGAAGGTCTGCAATTAAATTAGCTTTAATTGTCACAGAGGATGGCAGCATCTAGGTAAGTATGGTTGAGTTCAGAAAAGCTAATCAGGGTTGGTCCTGATTGTCCCTTTGATAAAAGATCACCAGGCCAGAATGGAAACTTGAAGAAATATTCTGGAAAAGGGCAGATGCAAACTATTTTAGGAATCTACAGTGGTACCTTGGTACTTACTGTTAATGATAAGTATTAAAAACAACGAGTGCCAAATAACCTACGTAATTTACAATGTGACTCTTTGTTTCAGCTGGGAAAAACTATCTGTGTTTCCCTTTATTTCAGTGATCTTCCCAGCATGGCCAACTTCCTGTCTGTTCTCCATGTCTGTCCCTCTTTTCCTATCACAGTGTTTTGAGTACCAAACAAACAATGAGTACCAGGACAACATTTTTGCATCAAAATGCATCTAGTACCAAATTTGACAAATTTTGAAGCAATCAAATACCGAGGTATCACTGTATTAAGAATACTATAGGAATACAAACTAAAATCACCAATCTTGATGAGGAATCTTTCCTTATTATTGTTATATTTAACCTATCAATTGATGCTAAGAAAGATTTAGTTGTATTTAGGGGGCAAAACATTACAGTGTGCAGCATGGTAGAGGGTCAGTATCATCTGGATGGAATTAAACTTTTAAAAATGACATGCTTCTCACCTCCAATAAGGACATAAAACTACAAGTCCAAAAATTATAAGTCTTGTCCTTTCACTGAAAGGAAGGGGTGGTAGTTATCAGAGCTACCTACCGTTCTCAGTGGAAATGGTCCCTCCTGGGCAGGGGGCACAATCATAACAGCAGATAGGCTGCCCCTTACGGGCTGTCTTGACATAGCCACTCCTACAGCTTTCTGTGCACCTGGAATAAGGTGTGATCTAATAACAAAGACAAGATACACGAGAAGAAAAACATTATATGGAATCTTGGCCTACAGAATGGAATTCTAGCTGGCAGCTCTTAGCTTCTGTTAGCCTTCCCAAAACTGGAGTTTTACAGATGCAGGACTGTGACTCCTAGTCTTTCCAGCCAGCATGCCAATAACTGGTTTGGGAAGACTTGGGGTTGACATCTCACAAGTGGCTTCGATAGGTGGTGCAACAATGACAACCTTGGATAATCTCCAAAGCTAAGCTGGGTCAGGCCTGACAAGCACTTTAATGGGGACCATCTGGGCTTCTGGAAGAAGGCAATGGCAAAGCCTTTTGTATGATACAGGTAGTCCTTGAGTTACAACCATTTCTTTAGTGACCAAAATTACAATGTAACTGAAATAAGTGACTTATGACAGTTTTCACTCTGAGTCTGATTCTGTTAGCGTCGTCGGGGTTGATTTTGGACAGGCTGGTTTCTGCACCAGCAAGCCACCCAAAAGCAACTTAACCAAAAAGGAACAGACAGCACTACTTAACCTGAAAGAAAACACCTGCATAATAATCCTACCAGCAGACAAGGGCAACGCCACGGTGGTTATGAACACATCTGACTACCAAACCAAATTAACCAACCTACTCCAAGACTCCACATACAAACCCCTAAAGACAGATCCCACCACCAACCTGGAAAAAACCGCTAGATCCAAAATAAAAGCCTCCCCCATTAGCGAAGAGATCCAGCAAAGAATCATTCCCAGAGAGAAATCATCCAGATGCCCTAAGCTCTATAGTCTCCCCAAGATACACAAAGAAGGAACCCCACTTAGACCCATAGTCAGCTCCATAGGCTCACCTCTACAAAACCTAGCCAAATTTCTCGCCAAACAACTATAGCCCTATGCAGAATCCATCACCTCACACATAAAAAACTCATTCCAGTTCATAGAGATCATAAAGAAACAAAACTTACAGCCCAGCGACCTACTCGTGAGCTTCGATGTCATATCCCTCTTCACCGAAGTGCCAATCAAAGAAGCCTTGACAGCCATCCAAAACAAATATAACCCCCCAAACACATCCTAGATCTGACCAACCACTGCCTATCCAACACATACTTCATCTATAACGGACAAAAATACAAACAAATAGAAGGAGCACCCATGGGATCACCCCTCTCACCTGTCATTGCAAACCTCTACATGGAACACTTTGAAACCCAAGCTCTAGAAAAATCTGATCACAAACCCAAACTCTGGCTCAGATACATAGACGACACCTTTATAATCTGGCCACATTGGAAAGAAAAACTGGACAACTTCCTCACACAACTCAACAGCCTACACCCCAAAATACAGTTCATCATGGAAACAGAAGCTAATAACCAACTTCCCTTCCTGGATGTCTTAGTTTACAAGAAATCCAATGGCTCCCTAGGACACACCATCTACCAGAAGAAAACACACACAAACCGCTATCTGCATGCTCTCTCACACCACCACCCAGCACAGATCAACTCCGTAGCCAAGACACTCATCTCCAGAACAAAACACTTAGCTGACAAACAATACCTAAAAACCGAACTACACACTCTCACTAATGTACTAACATCCAACAGATTCCAAAGAAATAAGATTACCAATCTAATCCAAAAGAAACCCCCACTAAAATCCAAGACAGAGAACAAGAAAACGGCAAAGCCCTCCTCCCATACATAAAAGGCACCACAGACAGAATCAGCAAGATCCTCCACAAACACAACATCAAGACAGCATTCTGCACAAACAGAAAAATATTCACCATCCTAAGAAACCCCAAAGACAAAACTGAGTTAGAAAATCAAGGAGTATATGAAATCCCATGCACCGCTTGCCCCACCACATACATCGGACAAACCAACAGAAGAATAAGTACACGCATTGAAGAACACAAGAACTCATTCAAAAAAGAGGAACCAACTTCTTCCTTGGTCCAACAACTTAAAGCCACAGGACATGAAATTGACTTTAAAAAGACCAGAACTATCGCCAAAACTGAACACTTTAATAACAGAATAATCAGAGAAGCCATCGAGATAGAAAAATGCCCACACAGCATGAATAAACGAGATGATACCTCCCGCCTACCGGGCATTTGGAAACCCACCCTTATTGACAAATGAGTCCCTAACACAAAGAATGACACCAGACCCACACTCACAAAAACCACACAGGATGTCACCACCACACATCCATGCAAAAAGCAAACCCAAACCCACACCAATGATGAGGCACGACCACAAACCAGAAGCCAGACCACAGCTGCATCATTAGCCACTTTAAACCCCTCCAATCCATACATGAAGCAAACTAACACCCACCATGAAGATGAGGCATGACCATGAATGCAAAGCCAAACAACAGCAACGCAGCCCCCCATCTTAACTCCCCCTGCAACTCAGACTAACCTGAGCACAACAAGCCCCCACCCAAACAGAACACTCCCCCAGCCAATCAGAGCACAGCCAACCCCCCATCCAATCAGAGTACAGCCAAACCCCTAACCAATCAGAACACACCTCCACCCAATCAGAACACAGCCAAGCTCCCACCCAATCAGTTCATACCCCCACTGGCAGTTAAAAGGAAGAAACAGCTACAATCACACATTGCTCCTAGAAGCACGAAGCCGAAAACACCAGCCTGAAGATGACGAATGGGACTTCGTCGAAACGTCGCCAAGACACTTCCAATTTTACGTGGGAGAAAACCCGAATAACCAAAGACCTATATACAAGCACTCGCGAAAACCTCAGAAAACACACATATATATATGTTTTTATTATTGTTATTATTATAACCTATCAATCCCTTTAAAAAGCAGCTACCCAACTCTATAGACAAATGGGCAGTGCACACTCTCCTGGACTCCATCTGCAGCTTATAGGGGAAAAAATGCACTAATTCTCATTTTGGAGATTGTTGCTTTTGATGTACAATTGTGTAGTTAAATGTCTATGGAGATTCTCAGTCATCCGGATCATGGTTGTCCCAAAGGTGCTTTTTCAGGAGGCAACTGGACTTTCATGTTTTTCTTCGAAGACATTGCACGTCTCATCCAAGAAGCTTCATCAGCTCTGACTGGATGGTGGTCCTTCCATTCCCCACCACCCAGTCAGAGCTGAAGAAGCTTCTTGGATGAGAAGAAAAACATCTTCAAGGAAAAAACAAGTCCAGTTGCCTCTTGGAAAAAGCACCTTTGGGACAATTGTGTAGTTATCAAATTCTTTGGGAGGAATGCTCTCTCCTGTTCTGTCATAGGAGGGTGCCTATTCAGAGGAGAAGGAAGAGTCTTCTGATGGCTGATAGAATCCAAAAGGAGGAATCTCTACCTTGTTAAACTGCACGGGCCATAAAATATCCTCAGGATGGATAGTGAACTTGAGTCCGGCATCTGCTGCCTTTTCTATGCTCCCAATTTTCACTCTGCCATGAGTCTTATTGGGAAACTGCACCCAGTTCATAATGTCAAAATTGGCTGTCAATTCGCCATCCTTGTCCATGTAGAGCCCACTTGAGGAATCATTTGAAAACTGGATCCCTCTTAGGAAAGAGTAGAACTGGAAAGACAGAGAAAACAAGAGGAGAATCATATCTTATCCCAAAACAAGGAGAACACGGATTTTTGGAGATCCAAAATCTCCAGAAGGCTGATTCATGCAACACTTGCTTGCTGCATTACAGGAAAACCTCACTTGATGATTGTCTGGTTTAGCAACCGTTAGAAGTTACAACAGTGCTAAAACTGAAACTTTACAACTGGTCCTTGCACTTAAGACAATTTCATGATTGAGATTTGAGTGCTTCACAACCGGCGAGCCTTTACAACCACTAGAAGGTCTCATCGTATTGTCACCATTTGCGAGCTTCACCGTTGGCTTCTGACAAGTAGAGTCACTACAGAAGCTGGCAGTAAAATTGGAAGTCAAAGTCATGGGATGTCTCGCTTCATGACCTGAGGTGATTCACTTAACAGCCAAGTGGGAAGTGACATTGTAAGTCCTTTTAATTTATTTAAGAGATTTATACTTAAGAGAAAAAAATGGACCCAGGAAATTACAGATCTATCAGCCTGACCTCAATACCTGGAAATATTCTGGAAAAGATAATCAAACAATGAATCAGTGAACACCTAGAGGCAAACAAAGTCATTACTAAAAGCCAACATGGGTTTGTCAAAAACAGATCATGTCAGACAAATCTTATTGCATTCTTTGACCAAATGACAAAATTAGTGGACCAGAGGAATGCTGTGGATATAATTTACTTGGACGTCAGTAAGGCATTTGATAAAGTAGATCACAACCTACTACTTGATAAGATAGAAAAATGTGGGTTACACAGCATCATCGCCAGATGGATTCGTAGCTGGCTGACCAGGCGTACTCAGTGTGTGGTCCTCAATGGAACTGCATCTACATGGAGGGAAATGTGTAGCGGGGTGCCCCAGGGCTCTGTTCTAGGCTCAGTGTTCTTCAACATCTTCATCAACAATTTGGATGAGGGGATAGATGGGAAACTCATCAAATTTGCAGAAGACACCAAGCTGGCAGGAATAGCCAACACTCCAGAAGATAGGCTTAAGATACAGGAGGATCTGGACAGACTTGAACACTGGGCGCTATCTAACAAAATGTAATTCAATGGTGAAAAAAGTAAGGTTCTACATTTAGGCAAGAAAAACCAAATGTACAGATATACTATAGGGTGGTACCTTGCTCAATAGTAGTAACTGTGAGAGGGATCTCGAAGTCCTAGTGGACAATCACTTAAATATGAGCCAGCCGTGTGCTGCAGCTGCCCAAAAAGCCAACACAGTGCTAGGCTGCATTAACAGAGGGATAGAATCAAGATCATGTGAAGTATTAATACCACTTTACAATGCCTTGGTAAGGCCACACCTGGAATACTGCATCCAGTTTTGGTCACCAAAAGCTTCCCTAGTCTGGCCGATGTCATTTCCTTTCATGGAGCAACTCCATTCTGGAATGCCTCTTTACTCCCTGCTCTCCTTTAGCTGGTGATTCCACCACCAGAAACCGAGTTAAAAGTAATGCATCCTTTGAATTGAGCGCAACTCCTTCTAACTTCATGAATATGGACAGAGTTTCCTTTGACAACTCTATGAAAGTGGCTTGGTGCTGATTTCTTCCAGTTTGCTTTTTGATTCCCAGGTCTAGCCTATTGCTCAGAGCTTTCCTTGTGGTCCTCCATTCAGGGATAATACAAATCTAATCCTGGTTAGATTTTTCAAACCAGGACCAGACTGATAAGTACTGCAATTTGGATCTCCTAATGCATCTCCTACCAACCTAAATGGCTAGATTTACACTACATCCTAAGCCATAAGCTTAGTATATTGTGTAATGTAGGAGCCATGGTGGCATAGTGGTTAGAATGCAGTACTGCAGGGCACTTCTGCTGACTGCCGGCTGCCTACAGTTCGGCAGTTCAAGTCTCACTGGCTCAAGGTTGACTCAGCCTTCCATCCTTTGGTAAAATGAGGATCCAGATTGTTGGGAACAATATGCTGACCCTGTAAACAGCGTAGAGAAGCGGCATGTAAACAGCCATGAAGTGGTATGTAAGTCTAAGGGCTATTGTTATTGCTAATGATTGTTGTTTGGTTTTTAGCTGTTGTAATTAAGCCAGCTGTGTGAACAGTCAAATTGTCAGAATGAAATTATGTAATTCTTCATGAAATTATGTACTCGGTTTAAGACCAGCCACACAGCAACTATTGAAAGTTATGACGGACAGCCCTTGGGGTTACTTATGTCCTGGATTTCAAATTCCATAACTGCCTCTCCCCCACCCAGTTGTCACATGGCCATGTCAGTTGCTTGCCAACTAGCCCACATGTACAGCCATTTGCAATGTCCCGTGGTGATATGTCTGCATTCAATGATGTTTTTTTGCTGAAAAACCAATATTTTCTTCTGGTTTTTAACAAAAGTGTCTCATAGTGAACAATTGGGTCACTTTAAGACTGCAGTAATTGGCAGGCTCCATTATGATTATAAGTCGAGGGCTACCTATAAATTCTAGTAATGATAAGCGAGTCAGAAGAACCCTTTGTAAACTGAGATTCTTTGGAGGGAGAGAGGCTGAGGAGAATACCTGCCAGGGTTGCCATCTGAAAGGGTCCAATCTGTTTTCACCTGACCCCGGGTTCCTCCTGGATCTGGACATAAGGGCAACCTCTAAACCCTGTACCACAATTTTGATAGTGTTGTAAATGGTGTATCTGTCTTGGGACAGGACCCTCTCAAGCTCCTGGGGAGGTAAGTTGTCCATATTCCAGTTCTCTCTGCATCTTCTCCAACCTTTCACTGACAGACCCAGCTTTGAGTAGGAACAGGAGAATGCCTCTTCCCAAAACCTTTCCAGGAAGATGGAACGGGGCTCATAAGAATCAAATATTGTCCTTCTGCTTGACTTGTCTAAGGACAGAGAACCTTGGACGTACTGGAATAAAAAAGACGAATAAGCCAAGATCAATTTGATGTCCCACACAACTGTCGTGATCCAGACTTTCCCCACTGTTGAATTGAGTTTGCTGTTGAAGATTTGATGAAAGCTGAAAATTGGACCAAAAGCAAAGTCTGTGTCTGCATAGCATAAAAATACGTTGACTTGCTTCCACAGAGTGGTTGGTACACTTTGGAACGTCCTTGTGTAGGAAATCATTCGGGAGTATTGTTTCGAGAAGGCAATGCAAACATCATTCTGGTTCAGCAAGGAGGTCAATGTTCTAGAGAACCTGTCTCCATTGGCACTATCTGGAGCAAATAGGCCAATCCAGGTCCATTCAAAATGCAGGAGTAGTTGGATAATTCCTTGATACTGAGTTTCTTCTTTGGGGACCATGCGATAAAAAAAGGGGAACTGAGTTTTGTCACTAAGAAAAGGAGAAGCCAGTCCATAACTAACCTTTAAAAATACCAAAAAGAACAAAGAAATTACAATTGGGTCAAAGATCCAAATGTTATGTTTATTTTTTTTTTTAAAAAAAAAATATTGTTTAATGTTGCTCTCCATTTGTTTTTATTTCAAACAGTAACTAGTATAGAGTAGTAATTTATTTATTTGTTTGTTTATTCTTTTTACTCTCTTTTTATGACTCTGTAATTTCTTCATCCAGGGTAGATTTGGGGCAACTGGATGGAGTTGAGCATTTATTGGCCAGATGCCCTTCCTGATGCCTATGCAGAGTTCACAGTAGATATTTTCTCTTTGTGCCCTGACAGAGAAACATCTGTCGCTGCCTAGGATTGAACTCATAATCTTCTGACTGGGAGACGAGCATCTTTGCTACTAGGCCACCATGCTGCTCATTTATTCAACTATTTAATTTGTTAAATTTATTTCCCCCCCCCATCTTGTTGTCGGGCTACTCTAGGCAGCATACAATAATAAAACAGAAGAAAAATAAAATGAAAGTAAAATAATAGAACGATAAAATAAACAATGACAAAGAAATGCAACAAGAATTACTATCTTTTTGGTCTGGATGTGGGAAAGGGGAGATTCAGCATTGCCTCCTAGCCATATCCCTTCAGGTTTGTTTCACGAGCTTTTGGGAAATGGTTTCTTCTTCCTAGAATCGAGTAACCGAGACTGACCCAAAGTCACCTAACTGGATTTGTGCTAATTTGTCTGATGCCTTAAATCACTACTCCAACCTCTCTTTTTACCACCCATTAGGGATGGATAACCACTTGGAAATCATATTGTTTTGGGAAAAAGAGAGCCAGTTTGGTGTAGTGGCTAAGGTATCAGGCTAAAAACCAGGAGACTGTGAGTTGTAGTCTAACCTTGGGCACAAAGCCAGCTAGGTGACCTTGGGCCAGTCACTTTCTCTTAGACCTAGGAAGGAGGCAATGGCAAACCACTTCTGAAAACCCTGCCAAGAAAACTGAAGGGACTTGTCCAGGTGGTATCTGAGAATCAGACATAATTAAACAGAAGAAGAAAAAAATCTTAGGTGTTTTGGAGTAGCAAAAAATGAAAGCTATCATATATATATGAGACTTCGTCGAAACGTCGCCAAGACACTTCCAATTTGATGCAGGAGAAAACCCGAATAACCAAAGACCTACATACAAACACCCACGAAAACCTCAGAAATATATATATATATATATATACATATATCCCCCAGCTTCTTTTCTGTACCCCCCAAAATATAAAGACAAAGCTTAAAACCAGGAAAAAGCACACAGAAGTCTCTCAGAGTAAAAGAACAACTCTTGTTTTTTCCTCCCTCTAAGCTGTCAGATAATAGCCGCAGGCAAACTGACCATGTTTCAGCTTAAAGGAACAATTTTGCAATCAGTCATCTGCTGGCTACTGCAAAAAGTAGATTTACAAAGAGAGCTTGCTAAAGACAATAGTTAGACTAAGGATAAGGGGATAAAATTAATTACATCTATTTGACAGGATTAAAACTCAAGGAAGGCAGTATTTTAGACCCATTGCTAGCCTTTGCAAAACAGGCTAAACAAATCTAATAACAAAAGCACACAAAGCAAGTCTCCAATTACAAAATGCTGTAACACTGTATACAAATCCTTGTACTCATCAAATCAAGCTGTCAGCTGTCCCAGAAATACATGCTGTTGTTGGTCCTGCTCATCATTAATCCTTCTTTCCTAAGCAGCTTGTCTCCATTTTATTTCCAGCATCTTAGCCTCCATTTTATTTACTCCTGGCTTGGAACTGGATCTGATGTTTCTTTCAACACAGTATATATATAATTATTATGTTAAAAGAGGAGGCACTGTTTTTATTTCTTTGAAAAACGGTTCTAAACTTATTGTGAGCATACAATCTTTTTTTTTCCTAGCCTGGAGAAATCACAAAGTCAAATCCTTTCCAATTGGTTGTTGTCCTCTTGCATGCAGTGTGTTTTGTATAATCTTTCAGTTTCTACCTGTGGGATTTTGTAGATGCCCAGAAGGGCGGCAATCTGGTTAGAAATTTCAGAGTCTGCCCGTTCCAAAACAGCAAGCAGAAGATTTGGTCTTCCACAGCTGTAGTTAGGAACGCTGCTTTTTCCACCAGCGAGCAGATCTATCACAGCATCAGAAGTGATTCTTTTTTCAGAGTAGTTCTCGTAGAGATTGTAGCCCAACGTAATGTTTGGTGAGAACCCAGAGTTCTGACTGATCTCTTGAATGGCAAACCAGAAGGACAGCACATGCCAAAATCTCATTTGTGACTCACTGTCAAAGATATAGGTATATTAAGACAGGTAGATGTTCAGATTGTCATCCCGGTCCTAGTAAAATTTAGAGCTTGTCTAGATCGGGGTGGGGAACGATGGCCCTTTTATGATTTGTGGGCTTGCTGGCTCAGGAATTCTGGGAGTTGAAGTCCACAAGTCATAAAGGGGCCGTTGTTCCCCATCTTTGCTCTAGAGCAATGTTTCTCAACCTTAGAAGATAGAGTCTTTGGAGAAAAGCTATCTAGGTGATAGTTCAGAGTCAAGACCAGTGATGGGATTCATCCAGTTTGTACCAGTTCGGGAGAACCAGTAGCTAATTTTTTGTTGCCCAGGCCCAGATTGGACTTCTGGAAGCAGCATCCACACAGAGAACCGGTTGTTCACATATTTGAATCCCACCACTGGTCAAGACTTATTTGATAGTTCATCAATCAATTAAATGAATTAATTCCTTCAAACAAGAGTATTTTGTTTTCAGATTTCCTCCAGAAAAGATCTGACACAAGATCAGGTATCCTTAATAAAAGAAATGGTCACAGGGATTCTTGGATTTTTGGAAGAAAAGACTAATTTTTAGCAGCTAAAATAATAACTGCCCATCACTGGAAAATTCTAGCAACTGAGATGTGGGCTAACAAGGCTTCGTCAATTACTACACTGAATAGTCTGGTTTCTTATGATTTTCTTTTTCTTCAACAAAAGAACCAATCAGCTGCTCAGAATTCAAAGATCAACTGACCTAGTTTGGTGACAAAACGTTCAGGAATTATATTAAAACAAGCATGGAGAACAAACCACAACTAAAATCTAAAACTCAAGCTACAAGGATTTTCTATTATTGCAAAGTTATATGGGCATAAACTTATTGAGGCCTGGTATTTCATCAAAAGAACAGTTAACAAACATATTGATCTAGATCCAATATATCAATATGTAAGAAACCAGACCATTCAAAGTGCCAATCAACAAAAGAACCAATCAGCTGCTCAGAATTCAAAGACCAACTGACCATTCTGGCACACAAGACATTTAACAGCTAAAGAGAAGAAGACAAGAAAATCCTGTTGATGACGTTACCTAGTTTGGTAACGAAACATTCAGGAATTATATTAAAACAAGCTTGGAGAACAAACCACAACTAAAATACATCTTCCTTAATGAAGGAAGTAAATCTGAGAATTTGCCTCCAGTAAAGCTCTATTCCCCACCCCACCCCAGCAAAAGCTGTTTCTTTTGGAGTAGCCATTTCACAGGCTCAACATTACCTGTAAAGCTTCAACTGAGGACATTTGGAGAAGACAAATGGATGAAAGAAACCAATTTTTGGAGAGACGATGCCACTTATGATGTAGCTTCCAGGTCTGTAGTAACTCCCAGCCTTGTGTTCATCTTGGACCAGATTCAGTGGGCATTTTACCCTCAGGGCTCCGTAGGATGCTGTGGGCAGCAGCCAAAACAGGAAGAAGATGAGGAAGACGAGAAGAGCCATTTTGACTTAAAGTCAGCTCCTTTCCCACTGTTGTCACTGCCTTGTCTTCGCTGCCCCAGATGGGAGTCCACCAATCCTTCACAAGAAGGAAGATATTTCAAGAGCAAAGAACATGTTTGGGTTGTGGAGCTTTTTTTTTTTTTTTTTTTGCAATATACAGTCACAGCAAGGTAGCAATGCTTTGCTGACCTTGACTGATCCTGAAGAAGCCAAATGTTTGACTTAGCCAATGGAACAGGCTGCCATGTGATAAGGTGGTTTGTCATTCATTCAAAGTCTTCCAAGAGAGATTAGATGGACATCTGGCTGAGACAATCCTGTACTGAGCAGTGAGTAGGACTGGATGATTCCCGTAGTCCTTTCTGGTGCCACAGTTGTAGGAATACGTAGATGAAAAATCACCAGGACCATGGAATGGAATGGAATGGAATGGAATGGAATAGAATAGAATAGAATAGAATGGAATGGAATGGAATGGAATAGAATAGAATAGAATAGAATAGAATAGAATAGAATAGAATAGAATAGAATAGAATAGAATAGAATAGAATAGAATAGAATAGAAAATATGGAATGGAATGGAATTAGAATAGAATAGAATAGAATAGAATAGAATAGAATAGAATAGAATAGAATAGAATAGAATAGAATAGAATAGAAATATGGAATGGAATGGAATGGAATAGAATAGAATAGAATAGAATAGAATAGAATAGAATAGAATAGAAATAGAATAGAATAGAATAGAATAGAATAGAATAGATAGAATGGAATGAAGAATAGAATAGAATAGAATAGAATAGAATAGAATAGAATAGAATAATATATGGAATGGAATGGAATGGAATGGAATGGAATAGAATAGAATAGAATAGAATAGAATAGAATAGAATAGAATATATGGAATGGAAGGAATGGAATGGAATAGAATAGAATAGAATAGAATAGAATAGAATAGAATAGAATAGAAAATATGGAATGGAATGGAATGGAATGGAATAGAATAGAATAGAATAGAATAGAATAGAATAGAATAGAATAGAATAGAATAACTTTGTCATTTTAAATGTACACTAATTGTACATGAAATTTCATTGCATACAGCTCTCAAAGGGTCTCCACCTCCAATATACACTACATAAATATGACCAAAAAAAATTGCACATACCCACGTAGTTTGGATGTATACATGTACATGGCAAGAAAAACGAATCTTGCAAGTTTACCAGATGGATGGCATAGTGAGTAAAGCTGTTATTTGGTTCCTCTTACCACAGCAAAAATTCACTCATGGACCGTGAACCAGTCACCATTTTTCAGCCCAGCCTAGGCTGCAGAGCTGTCATTAAATAAAAAATAACGGGGAGGAAGCCACGCTAATAAACACCACCTTAAACTCCAGTGAAATGGTGGGGTAGAAAATCAACAATCCAATAATTAATATAAATCAGTGTATGTTTGAAATGGTCTGAATATAACCCTATGTCTGAAATGGTATAGAGATTTTTTTTTTTTTGCTTGAACAGGGTTGGACTAGAAGACCTCCAAGTTCCCTTCTAACTCTGTTTTTCTGCTATTCTATTATTGTGCTAATACCTTTATGATGCTTTTTGTAGCCATTCTTCCTTTGCATTCAGTCTAATAACTTTAATATTGTAATCTTAACTTAGTTCCCTGAAATAGATGGATGTTAATGGTACCAATGTCTTGTTGGAGTTTTAGTGGGTTTCTCTTTAGTGACTTAAATCTGCATGCTGCCCTGTGATAAAGAACAGAGGCAATTTTGAAGTGGAGCATCAAAAGAAAACACAAAATTGGATAACAATTCAATCTCGTGGCAGCTGTAACTTAAGTGGCTTAAGTCTGCACTGCTGCTATATAACTCTGTTCTGGGACTATTTAATAATAATAATAATAATAATAATAATAATAATAATAATAAAAATGGAAGGTTAGACTAGAAAATAAGATCAGCAAGTTAAGATCACATACAAGCAAGCTAGAACAGATGAAAGAAAAGAAGCTGAAGAACAAGAAGACCAAAGAATACCTAATCAAGAAATACCACTCAGAAACAAGGAAGATGAAGGAACACTGGAAATAATAAAGCAACAAATAAAGCTATAGCCAGGAAAATCAGTAGATATGAAGCTCGAATTGCAAACTATAGGCAGAACCTCCAATTTCAATCCAATCAGAAATGTTTCTACCAATCCGTCAATGGAGAAACTGCAAGGAATCAGTCAATACCTGACAAGGAAGAAACAGTGCAGTTCTGGAAGCAGATATGGGATAACCCAAAGAAATACAACAAGGATGCGGCTTGGTTAAAAGAGGTGGATGCAAATAAAACAGAAGTTGAAATGAAAGAACTAGTAATAACAACAAAAATGGTAGAAAAAAGAGCAAAGAAAATCAAAAATTGGTCAGCACCAGGTGAAGATGAACTGCATGGGTTTTGGTTGAAACATCTAACTGTTATACACCCACTCATTGCCAAGCAGTTCAACAATATACTACAAGGAGGAGAAATTGAAAAGTGGCTAACAACTGGGAAAACCTACCTAATAATGAAAAATCCAGCAAAAGGGGCAACACCAGGCAACTACAGGCCAATTACCTGCTTACCAACAACTTTCAAATTACTAACTGGTGTGGTAGCTGATGCAGTACAACAGCATCTAGTTGAAAACAATCTCTTTCCACCTGAGCAGAAAGGAAACCGCCCCAATAGCAGAGGAACAAATGATCAACTCCTAATAGACAAAATGATCTTGGAAAACTGCAAGAGAAGGAAGACCAACCTGAATGTGGCATGGATTGGCTACAAAAAGGCATTTGACTCTCTGCCACATGACTGGATAATCAATGCCTAGAAATAACAGGAGTCAGTAGAAACATCAGAAAATTTGTGCAAAGATCGATGGCACAATGGAAGACACAGTTGCAGATCAATGGTGAGAGACTGGGAGAGGTTAATATCAAGAGAGGAATATTTCAAGGAGATTCATTATCACCATTACTATTTGTTATTGCACTGTTTCCTCTGTCAACAATACTGAATAACTCAGGACATGGCTATCAAACATCAAAAACATCTGCCAGACTATCCCACCTCCTTTACATGGATGATCTGAAGCTGTATGGAAAAACATCATCTGAAATAGAATCGCTGCTCAACACTGTCCGTATATATAGCCAAGATATTGTAATGGAGTTTGGCTTGGACAAATGTGCCACACTTACTATCAAACAAGGAAAAATAGTGAAAACTGAAGGAATCAAGATGCCCCACAAAATAACATTAAGAGTCTGGATGAGGAAGATTACTACAAATACTTGGGTATCCTTCAAGCTGACAACATCAAGCACATGAAGTCAAGAAAAAGATTAGAGGTGAATACATCAAGAGAGTGAAGAAGATCTTAAAGTCCAAACTCAATGGAGGAAATACCATAAAGGCAATCAACACCTGGGCAATTCCAGTCATTAGGTACACAGCTGGAATAGTGGACTGGACTCAAGCAGAACTAAAAGCAATGGATAGGAAGACCAGAAAAATAATGACAATGAATCATGCCCTTCATCCACGCAGTGACATTGACAGACTTTATCTACCAAGGCAAATAGGTGGGCGTGGAATGCTACAAGTACATCAGATGGTTGAAGAAGAAAAAATGGCTTTGGAAGAATATCTGAAGAACAATGATGAAGATGCACTGAAATTAGTATATCAGGAAGGCTTACTGACTACTGGAGAGACCAAACTGGCCTACAAGAAAGACCAAATGAAGAACAGAATAGAGGCATGGGAAGACAAAGCACTACATGGCCAATACATGAAAAAAATAGCTGGGAAAGCAGATATAACAAGACCTGGCAATGGCTAAGAGCAGGAAAATTGAAGAAAGAGACCGAGGGACTAATTCTGGCTGCACAAGACCAAGCCTTAAGGACAAATGCATATAAAGTCAAAATTGAGAAGACAGCAACAGACAGTAAGTGCCGCCTATGCAAAGAAGCTGAAGAAACAGTGGACCACCTGGTAAGCTGTTGCAAGAAGATTGCACAGACTGACTACAAGCAGCAGCATGACAAAGTAGCAACAATGGTGCATTGGAAGATCTGCAAAAAATATCATTTGCCTGTAAGCAAAAACTGGTGGGATCATAAAATAGAGAAAGTCATAGAAAATGATAAAATTAAACTGCTCTGGGACTTCAGAATTCAAACAGACAAGCACCTGCAACATAACACCCCAGACTTAACAATTGTCGATAAGAAAGACAAAAAAGTCTGGATAGTGGATGTGGCAGTGCCTGGAGATAGCAGAATAGACGAGAAAGAACTGGAGAAATAACAAAATACAAAGACCTACAAATAGAAATAGAAAGACTGTGGCAAAAGCAAGCAAGGGTAGTACCAATAGTCATAGGCTCCTTGGGTGCAATCCCAAAACAACTGGAGCACCACTTGAACACCATTGGCATTGACAAATTCGCTATTAGACAATTGCAAAAGGCGGCCTTACTAGGAACTGCTTCCATCCTGCGACGATATCTGTAATTTATTTATTTATTTATTTATTTATTTATTTATGAGACTTACATACCACTTTTAAGTGCAAGCACTCTCTAAGCAGTGTACACCAGTAAGCAATGTATATATATATATTTACATTGCCCCAACAATCTGGGTCCTCATTTTACCTACCTCGGAAGGATGGAAGGCTGAGTCAACCTTGAGCCGGTGAGATTTGAACTGCTGACCTGCTGAACACAGTCAGCTAAAGTGGCCTGCAGTACTGCACTCTAACTGCTGCGCCACCTCAGTAATACCATCAAACATCCACATCTGCCTATCCCAAGTCCTGGGTAAGGACTCAATAAGTAGATAAAATGCCAAATCCAGTCTGAACATCTGGCTGACTGTGCAATGATCAATAACAACAACAACAACAACAACAACAACAGCAACAACAAAGTTGGAAGGGACCTTGGAGGTGATCTAGTCCAACCCCCTGCTCAGGCAGGAAACCCTAGACCATTTCGGACAAATGGCTGTCTGGTCTCTTCTTAAAAACTTCCAGTATTGGAGCATTCACTGCTTCTGGAGGCAGGTTGTTCCACTGGTTAACTGTTCTAACTGTCAGGAAGTTTCTCCTTATTTCTAGGTTGCTTCTCTCTTTGATTAGTTTCCACCCATTGCTTCTTGTCCTGCCTTCAGGTGCTTTGGAAAATAGCTTGACTCCCTCTTCTTTGTGGCAGTCCCTGAGATATTGGAACACTGCTATCATGTCCCCCCTCGTCCTTCTAATTCATTTCCTCAGTAGTGCGAAAAGGGTTGTCATGCCCAAATTCTTGATATATTATGAATTAATAAAATGATCAATCTATTCTGCCTTCCACTTGCAAAGAATCTTGAAGTTGCCTGAAAATGAAATAAAAACAGAACTAAATCAATAGATCCCAATGTCTGTTTCCAGCAAGCTCCCTCTGGATTATTTCTACAGAACATTTATGACAAGTTTCTGTCTGGATCAGACGTGGAAATTATTTTCAATTCTTTCCTGATAATTTTGCATTTTGCTCTTATCTCTCTCTCTTTTCTTTTTCTTTTTTCCTTTTTGGCAGTGGAAGCTGAAGGCTCAGGGGAAAAAGAAGAAGAAAGAGCTGAAAATATAGGGAGCCAAAAGTTATCCTACTGGAGAGGATGGCGACTTTAAATTGAGCAGATGTGGATTCCCAGAATTCCAGAGCTGACTGGGAATTCTGGGAGTTGAAGCCCACCCATCTTATAGTTGCCAAGGCTGATGAACATTGCACTGTACTGGAGACAAAGATTTGAACTCCCCCCCCCCCAAAAAAAAGATGTACAATGTGGGAATTGTAGTAATAACCTCTAAATCAGGAATCCTCAACCTTGGCCCCTTTAAGACTTGTGGACTTCAACTCCCAGAATTCCTCACCCAGCAAAGCCATGAATTCTGAGAATTGAAGTCCACAAGTCTTAAAGGGGCCAAGGTTGAGGACCCCTGCTCTAAATAGCCAGTTATCTGGAAAAGGAAGTTAGACTGTTTGCTAAAGCTTCTACTAATATGTCTATGAGATTCTCAGTCATCAAGTCATGATTGTCCCAAAAGTGCTCTTTTCATGAGGCAACTGGACTTTCTTGTTTTTTTCTTTGAAGACGTTTCACTTCTCATTCAAGAAGTTCCCTCAGCTCTGACTGGACGTTGGGAAGATAGAACAAACAAGATTCAGCAGTCCATCTGCATTTAAAAGTCAAATGCCACTCTTTCAAAGACAGCAGGGTCCAAATTTTGGACTGATGGTTTGAAAAAGAGGTCAAAGAGGCCATCTGTGTCAAAATTAATCAGCCCTCTCTCAACAGAGGGGAAGGGAAGCTAAAACATATAAGGAATGGTTGCTGGAATTGGGTATGTCTAGTTGAACAAAGAGCATGATAGCAGTCTTCCAATATCTCAGGGGCTGCCACAAAGAAGAGGGAGTTAAGTTATTCTCCAAAGCGCCTGAAGGCAGGACAAGGAGCAACGGATGGAAACTAACCAAAGAGAGAAGCAACCTGGAACTAAGGAGAAACTTCCTGACAGTGAGGACAATCAACCAGTGGAATAACCTGCCTCCAGAAGGGGTGAATGCTCCAACACTGGAAGTTTTTAAGAAGAGACTGGACAGCCATTTGTCCAAAATGGTATAGGGTTTCCTGCCTGAGCAGGGGGTTGGACTAATTATTATTATTATAATCTACCTCCAGTCTACAACACAGTCCTTTCAGCAATTCCAAGAAGGCTCCACACCCATTTGCACTACTCAGGTGATCCTGAGGACACAGATAAACCTCCAGGTAGCATTAACAACTCTCTAAAAGAAGGCAAATGACCAGCTGTCTGCAAGGAGTATAAATCCTTCCATTCCCCCCCACCCCACCCACCATCCAGTCAGAGCCGAAGAAACTTCTTGGATGAGAAGTGAAACATCTTCAAAGAAAAAAACAAGAAAGTCCAGTGGCTTCATCAAAAATCATCTTTGGGAGTGATGTGTGAAACTCTTTCTGCTGAATACTATGCCCAGGAAAACACACCCCCCCCCCACACACACACATTAGCCCCATGCACACGGTCTTGAAAAGCAGCACAGGCTTTCAATCCAACCTGAAATGTTGCGTGGAGAGCAAGCTTACTTCACACCCTCATTCAGATGGACATCCCTGCCTTAAACTCTTCTTCCAAGGTTCCCAAGGATGAGAAGAGACGGAAGAGATGGAGGCTGCTGCCAAGGTTTCAAGTCGACTTCAAGATAGTCCCTCGTGCTCCATTCTGCTATTTCTAAATAGCTGGAGATCCAAGGTGGCTATGCAAACAAAAGCCATACAACAGCCTTTGGGGTTCGGCAAAAATATGAAAATGATCTAATTGGGATAATTACAGGGGAAAGCAACATCCTTCATTTCCCAACTTGAATGTTGCACAGTTGGATGCGCAGGTGCACCCTCCGAGAAAAACATGTTTGTGAAAATTCTCATTGGGGCAAAAAAAAACAACAACTCCCAAACAAGTCATAGTATCTCAAACACACATAGGGAGATACACACATATTTTGTCTCCCTATGGTCAGAATAACAGAACTACAGAGTTGGAAGGGACCTTGGAGGTCTTATAGTCCAACCCCCTGCTCAGGCAGGAAACCCTATACCATTTCAAACAAGTGAGTGTCTAGTCCAGTGGTTCTCAACCTTTTTAATGCCACGACCCCCAATCGGTCGTAAGTCGAGGACTACTCAACTGGTGCAGCACCATTTGCAGAATGGGACTTTTGGCGGGCTCAGCAGGGCAGAGACAGCCTGGACAATTCCTATTGGCTTTTGAAAGCCAATAGAATTAGACTCTATTCAAGAGAGTCTATTCGATTGGCTTTGAAAAGCCAATAGAATAAAAGGGAGTAGCACAGCTAAGGAAAAGGGGGAGAAAATGGCGGACTGCATTGTTTGGCGACCCCCGTGAAATGGTCGGTCGACCCCAAATGGGGTCCCGACCACAGGTTGAGAACCAATGCTCTAGTCTCTTCTTAAAAACCTCCAGTGATGGAGCACCCACAACTTCTGAAGACAAGCCGTTCCACTTATTCTCACTGTCTAGAAACGTCTTAGTTCTAGGTTGTTTCTCTCCTTGATTAGTTTCTATCCATTGCTACTTGTCTTGCCTTCAGGTGCTTTGGAGAATAGGTTGACCCCCTCCCCCTTTCCTCATGGCAACCCCTTAAATATGTTAACACTACTGTTACGTCAACCCTACTTCTCCTTTTCATCAGACTAGACATACTCCGTTCCTGAAACCATTCTACATACATTTTAGCCTCCAGTACCCTAATGATTTATGTTGCCCTTTGCACTCTTTCTAGAGTCTCAACATTTTTTGTGGCAACCAAAACTGGATGCAATATTCCAATATTTAAAGATTCAGGAAATGGTCTAGGAGCTCTCAGTACTAAAAGAGCTCCCAACTCCTTAATGCCCCCTCAGACACAATTCCACCCCCAAAGATGGGGAAATTCCCCAAGGTTTTCCATGTTCTTCCATATTACATCCCTGTTATGTGAGTTGCACAGACTCCTGGTTTTTTTCCAAAGTGCAGTTATGTTCACTTTAAAGCAATACACGGCATGGGACAAGTGTAATGGTGCACTTATCTCCTTCTGCCACCAGAGCAAGTACAATAGACATGGTCCAGGTCCATTCCCTAAAACCTTGCCACTTTCTCGGTCCTCAGCTCCTGCCTATTGGATTTTATCCACGTTGAAATCCAACAGGCCCCCTCCCAACTAACATTCTGAAGACCTGGTTATTCCCTCAGGATTGGGACTGAGGACCCACAGGACCCACAGGACTGAGTCTCTGCAGGGTGAGAATGTGTTGAGTTGCATCTGTGAAGGGTGGCTGGACAAGATATAACTTTTGAGGTTTATTTTGCTTTGGTTTTACACTTGCATATATTGGGTTTTAATGCTGGGTTGTAAGCTTCCCAAAGTTTGGTCTGAAATGGGAAACCAGACAAATGTTATATACGTTTATTTATATCCAAAGAAGTCTTTCTTGAAAAGTGGAATGAGATTATAAAAACACACTTATTGTTTTTGCTTTCTCAGATAGTGAAAAATGCACCAAGTGTCCAGTTGATCAATATCCAACCAAGAAACGAGTCCAAAGTATCCCCAAAAGAATAACCTTCCTGTCCTATGAGGACAATCTGGGCATCATCCTGATCTCCTTTGCTCTACTCTTGTTCCTAATCACAGGCTTCATTTTAATCATATTCCTTAAATATCTAGAAACTCCGATTATGAAAGCCAACAACCGGGACCTCTCCTACATCCTCCTGGTCTCCCTCCTTCTTTGCTTCTTGTCCTCCTTTTTCTTTATTGGACAGCCAAGGAAAGCCTCTTGTCTTCTCCGACAAACAGTGTTCAGCATTGATTTCTCCATAGCCATGTCTTCTGTGTTGGCCAAAACAATCAAAGTTGTCCTGGCCTTCCTTGCAATAAAACCAGGAAACCAAGTGAAGAGATGGTTGGGGAAGAGCTTGGCCAACTCTGTCATCCTTTCTTGTTCTGCTGTCCAAACTTTCATCTGCACTATCTGGCTTGGAATTTCTCCCCCATTCCCTGACTCTGACTTCCACTCTCAGCCTGGAATAATGATACTGCAAAGCAATGAAGGCTCTGATACCATGTTTTATATAGCTCTTAGCTACATAGGCTTTTTGGCTGTCATCTGCTTCACAGTGGCTTTCCTGGCAAGGAATCTTCCTGGGGCCTTCAATGAAGCCAAGCTGATCACCTTCAGCATGCTGGTCTTCTGCAGTGTCTGGGTCTCTTTCCTGCCCACCTATCTGAGTGCCAAAGGAAAGTCCATGGTGATTGTGCAGGTCTTCTCCATCTTGGCCTCTGGTGCTGGGCTTCTGGGGTGCATCTTCTTTCCCAAGTGCTACATTATTATCCTAAGGCCAGACCTGAACACCAAGGAACATCTAAAGATGAAATTAGGGAATTGATTGTGAAATCATCTGTTTCAAAATGAAGATTATTTAAAAGCAAAAGAAATAAAAATATGAAGTGTAATGAAATTAAAATTCAAGATTATCATGAAACAATAAAATAAATGAAATAATAATTAATAGTCATTTTTCCTAGGCACACACATAAGCCTACATTTGTCTTAAGCAACCCTTCAACAGAAGATGGAAATGATCACATCCTGGGCTTTTTATTATTATTATTCTTGCATGTATTTTCAAAGTCAGTTAGGAAAGTTTCAACCTTATCTCCTTCATAGCTCCTTGGGAATCATTATTTCCATTTCCTGAGGTCTAGGTTGTACTGGGAGAAGAAGGGTTAGTAAGAATGAAGTGGTGTTTCAACTTCAATAGCTTTAAATGTTGTTGGTGGTTCTTCTCTTTTTCCCAATGTGCTCTTTCTCCACAATCCCCATTCCTTTACGTTTTCCAGATGACCTTTCACCTTCTTCATGGATTTGTCTCCAGTTCCAGCTTCTCTGCGCTGAGGTAATGGACAAATTTGCTCACTTCAGGTGTAGAATCTGCTATAGCAGACCTTTTTATAGTCTCTGCCTTCTTGAAAGAGTTGGGATATAGGTGCTCTTTATCACTTTTCAGATGACTGTCTGCCCTAGCACTATGTAACATATTTGTTCCTAGTTTCCAAAAAAGAAAACAGAAATGCCTGTTGTTGGTTGTTACATCTATTCATTGACAGGGAAATACTCTTTTTTTAAAGGAGGGAAAATTCCTCTATTTTCTGGTATGTTTTAGTGTTCAATATCCCTCTTTTTGTGAAATCAAGTGCAGGACCCCACACAAATAATGAGGTAGTCCCTTCCGACCCTAGTGCAGTCTGACTTGGATTTTGGATCTGGTGTTGGTGCCATTGAAAAGATAGCATAGTGGGAACTAAATTGACAATAGAATAAGATAATAACAAAATTGGAAGGGACCTTGGAGGTCTTCTAGTCCAGCCCCCTGCTCAAGCAGGAAACCCTAATCTATAATGTTTTTAAGCAGCCCAAGCCTGGTCAGAGTTATCCATGTCTGTCTTTCACCCTATTGGGATGAGCAAACACAAATAATAGAACATAATGAATCTGACACTTTAAAGGAGCTGATTTTATCCAGCTTAGAGAGAACTTAGGAAGGATTCTATGGATGAGAAACTTATTTACAGAAAAAAAAATTGCAGAGATTTTTGATAATTATAATAAATTGGCCAGAATGGGGAACTTTTGATTGTTGCAACTGAAAACATTTGTGTGTATGTGTGTATGTGTGTGTGTGTGTGTATGAGAGAGAGGGGGGGGAATGGTATTCTTGGGCATAACTTTCAAATAAAATTTGTCCCTGCAAGGCAGCAGCAAAAGAGTACAGAATAGCAGAGTTGGAAGGGAAGGGATGTTGGAGGTCTTCTAGTCCAACCCCCTGCTCAAGCAGGAAACCTAAACCATTTCAGACAAATTTTTGTCCATTCTCTCTTAAAAACCTCCAGTGATGGAGTTCCCACAACTTCTGAAGGTAAGCCATTCCACTGGTTAATTGTTCTAACTATTAGGAAATTTCTCCTTGGTTCTAGGATGGTTCTCTCCTTGATTAGTTTCCATCCATTGCTTCTTGTCCTGGAACACAGCCACCATTTCAGGTACAGATCTCTCGTCTATTTTTTAATTTAATAAACTAAGAAACTTCAAAATATAAAGGATCTCAATAGAAAGACAAAAGAGGGAGAGTCAAAGGGGGAAAAAATCCATCCTTTCTATAAATTTCTCCTTATTTACCCAACAATACAACCTAAGAGCGTCTGTTTCCTGACTCTTAGTCAGCTCTCATCCAAAACATTATATATCTAGAAGAGAAGGAAAATAAAAATTTCACTTCAGGCTAAAGGAATCTTAAAATCAGCTCTATTTTAGGATTAATATATAGAGAGGTCTCATAGAAAAGAAAATTCTTAACATTAGGCAGGATTCAAGGGGGATTCCTTGGTGTTAAGAGGACAGAAAGCACTAGAGTTAAGTGTCCACATCCTAGAATGGCACCAAGCTCCATAGCTCTGGGTGACCTTTCCCAGCAGTTTCTGGAGACAATACACCACAATGGAGGACAGCAGAAGCCAACTCCTGAGTATTAGACTATCTTCTTCCAGCATTACTTTTTGGACATGTCCTCACAGAAAGGATGGCAACCACTATAGAAGAGTGTCCCCAGCGGTGTATCTGTGACATTTCACAAAATATCCTTTTTTTTTCTAGCTGCCCCTTTGTACATGGAGCCCTGGAAAAAGTTCAGAAGCCCCAGAGGACAAATTATCACTATGGTAATGATTATGTTCCTAGACTTTGAGATGTTTACTGCTATTTTTCCAGTGACTGACTTTGATGTAAACATCAGACAGAAGCAACATGGAAAGGATCTTGCATCAAAAAAAAGATAAAAGATAAAAGCCTCTACTCATGCTGAATGTTTTGCACAAGATTTAAGACACAGGCAGGAGCTGTGCTGTTGAATGTACCCTTCTCTCCTTCCCAGATGAAACTTGATTTGTTTCTGTCTGAATGATGAAAGCCACTGGATATTCCATTTTCTGAGAGTGCTTTGAATTAATCTAAGTCTTCTTTGGAAACAGGGGATTGATTCAGCTTCATGAACTATGTACCTCCTCCTTCTGCTTCTGATATTGCCAGTCTCTGGGAAGCTTAGAATAAAGTGCTCACTGAATTTGGAACCGCTGAATGGAAAAAGACCATGGAGCTACTACAGGCGAGGAGACCATCTCATTAGTATAGTCACCAGTGCAGAAACACTAGCGCGCACCATGTTGGGTTTTGATGTACCTCCTTATAGTCAGTCTCGCGTGTAAGTTATTCAGTGTGGTGGAATTCTATTCCTTCCATCTGCAGTTCTAGCACTCTCATACTTATCTTCTTATTCTACTTATTCCTATATTTCAGGACCTGACTAATTTTGTTAATCAGTCAGATTTCCATGTCTTATTTTATAACAACAACAACCACAATAATAATAATAAAGTTGGAAGGGACCTTGGAGGTCATCTAGTCCAAACCATACTCAAGCAGGAAAACCTATACCATTTCAGACAAATGGCTGTCCTGTCTCTTCTTAAAAACGTCTAGTATTGTTCATAACTTCTGGAGGCAGATTATTCCACTGATTAATTGTTCTCACTGTCAGGAAGTTTCTCCTTAGTTCTACGTTGCTTCTCTCTTTGGTTAGTTTCCATCCTTTGCTTCTTGTCCTGCCTTCAGGCGCTTTGGAAAATAGCTTGACTCCCTCTTCTTTGGGGCAACCCCTGAGATATTGGAACACGGCTATCATGTCCCCCCTCGTCCTTCTCTTCGTTAAAGAGAAGGAAGAGACACAAATGAAAAGTTGGGCAGAAAAAGTACCTGAAAGAAGTCCAAGTTATTTTCCTCTCCACATCCAATCCAGAATTCATGACTTGAATACTTTTGTTTAAAATAGTGATTGTTGTAGTTAATCCTGACCAGCTCATTGGAATATTTTTATAATTCTCATTGATATTCAATACCTGGTCCTTATAGGAATAGAAGATGACTTGCTTTTGGAATTGCTTTTCTCTATGAGATATCCCCTTCCTTTTATGATGGTTCTAAATTGAATTATTTTGCAGACTGAATACTGGGCCAATGAAAATTAGTACAGCTATAAATAATGGACTATTTGTGATTCTTAACCCTGGTGGAAGAATATATCCTTCCCATTTTCTCAACGGTCACAAATATTAAATGTTGGTGGGTGACTATCATTTGTCTCTTGGTTTGGATTAGTATTGGCTTCAGACCCAATGGTCATGTGTTGATAAAGTGGATGAAATTGAAAAAAAAGGGGGGGGGTATTTTATTATGAAGATGATGCTGTTATTAACCAGGCCACTTTTTTCACACTAGTGAACCTTATGGAAATAAAGGAATACAACGCTTTATTTACTTCTTTCAAATGGTCAACCAAAACAGGAAGCTCCTGAACAATCTCACACTTGGCTACAACATACATGAGAATTATCTGACCACACTTGGCACTTCAGATGCCTTGCTGGACATGCTCTCTATTGGAGAAGCCAATATTCCCAACTACAGCTGTGGAAGGAAGGACAACATTTTGACTCTTGTTGATGCAGCTGACAGGGCGATCTCCATCCAGATGTCAACATTAGTAAGCATCTACAAAGTTGCACAGGTTTGTGGCATTTTTTTCCTACCTGGTAAAGTGAGTGGGTTGGTAGTGGGTGCATGATGGATCCAACTGTTAGAACAGACAAAATTTCAACTCTAAAGACCACTTGGATTATACAAATGACCAATTATATGAGGAGCTGTGATCTCCCTTTCTCTTGTACAATTGGAGAAAAATCTGAATCTGGATTCTATAATCTTCAAAAAATAAATATAACATGGTCCTTCATTGAAATAATAGATTTCTGTTCATATCTGCACATATGAATCTAATTGTGGGTAAACTGTAGAGGTGATAAAGAAATATAAGTTTTATTTTAATTATTATTCTTTTTACTTAATTTGTTTCTAGTATTTCATTTTTAATATACAGTCTTTTTAATATTTTGTGTTTAATACTTTAAGCAATGGATAATTTACAAACTATTCTAATACATTCATCAGAACAAAGTTGGATTTATTAAAAGTTTATATTTTGGACTTGACCTGAACCCAAATATAATGCAACATTCTTCATTGCTTTTTCAGATCAGTGATAAAATTACTTCAGAGTCTCTGAGTGATAAAAGCAAATTCCCTTTTTTCCACCGAATGCTCCCCAAAGAAGGGTTTCAGTATCCAGCAATTGTCCAATTGCTCCTCCATTTCAGATGGACCTTGATTGGTCTCCTTGCTCCAGAAACAGAGGAGGGAGAGAATTTCCTGAGGACTTTTCCTCCTTTGCTGGTCAGGAATGGAATTTGTGTCATTATACCACAACAGTTCTCAATGACTAGATATCCAGCACCCCTCAGGGTTTCCAGCTCTAAATGGAAACAAGTCAATGTCTTTGTTCACTTCATAGACTATATTATCATTTCAAGCACATTTCGTTCTTTCCATTTAACAATTAACAGTATATCAGGATCCATTGAAAGGAAAGTCTGGATCACCACAACTTTGGGAAAGTATTTAATGTTTCATCATGGACATCTCAGATACATCCATAGTATTTGGAGCTTTGAATTTCTGCAAAAAATGAATCCAAAATATGGTGTCTTTGAACCCTATTCCTTTATAGATCGCCAGTTTCAAAAGAAGTCTTTTCAGTGTTCTTTTTCAAAACATAACTTTTCTGTCAAAGCCCGGAAACGATGCAGCCAAAAAGCTGAAATGGAGACCCAAGAGAAAAGGGGCAGCGTCCGGATTGCAAATAGTGACTCCGTTTACATCATCTTTATGACTTTGGCCCATGCTTTGAAGGCTGCGTATTCATCCAGATCTTGGAGGAGAAGGAAGAAGGTCCAAGACCCATTGGAGGCTCCAAGGCTGCAGCCATGGCAGGTATGGGGTCCCAACAAGGATCTAGCAAACTTTGGGGAAAGAATCCACAGGAGAAGGAGGGGAACCATCTCATCCTCCTTGTGCTATAAAAGATCAACAGATTTGCCCAATCTAGTTCCTTGGGTAATAATTCACTAAGGAGGCAGCATTAATATTTTGATATTAAACACTACTAATTTTAAAAGGATGCTTGCATTTTTAAAAATATTCCTGTATGTATGGTTTCTGATTAGCTCTGTAGAATTTTAATTTATAAATCTGAAGGATTCTCTGAGAATATCTGATGGCCTGAGCCTCACCTGGGTTCTATTTTCCTGGTGTGAATGGCAAATGATTCATAGTGGAACAAGGAAGGTGACTTTCAGCTGTTTATTCCTGCAAGGATAGAGAGTCTCACGCTTAGGACAGAGGTCCAAATGAAAGGCCCTGAGTAAAAGTTGGCTTAGCTATTTATACAATTGATAGCAAAACCTTCCTAATCTTAGCATTGTCAGGAGTTTTCTGCTGCATGTCTGTAGTTTCTTTGTCAATTTTGCAAGGAAGCTGGCAAATGAAGGGGGAACTTAGACAATCCACTGGGTAATTTAATCAATTCTAACTTTTGATGGTAGAGAAGGAAAAGGTGAACTAGAGGGTCAGCCATATTTCACTTAATTTTCACTAACAGAGATATAATGATAGAAAGGGCTGAAGTTACAGGAATCCTGGGCAGGGGGAGTGACCATGCAATATTGGAATTAAACACAATGCAAGCACGAGGAGTACAAAAAAAACTGAATTAGAGTCTTGGACTTTAAGAGACTTGATTTTAACAAATTTAGAGAGTTCTTGGGAAGGATTCCATGTATGACAATCCTGAAGGGGAAAAGAATCCATGAAGCTTGGAAAACTTTGAAAAATAGTATTATAAAAGGCCAGTCTAGCACAATACCAATCAAGAGGAAAAATGAAAGATCTCAAAAGAAATCAGGATGGCTGTGCAAAGAACTCCATGATAAACTGAAAGACAAAAGGGAAAGAATAAAATGTGTAAAGAGGGGCACATAACTAAGACAGAATATCAGCAAATAGCCCGAACCTGCAAAGATGAAGTCAGGAAAGCTAAAGCTCAAAATGAACTAAAGCTTGCAACAAATATTAAAAATAACAAGAACAACAACAAATGCTTCTATCCGCATGTAAAAAGAAGGGAAAAAAATCAAGGAAACAAGTGATCCATCAATGGGAGAAAATGGCAACACAGTGATGAGGAGCAAGAACTCCTTGACTCTTTTTTTTTTTTTTTTTTTGCATTTTTCTTAACGTAAGTGGAAAAAAACCACCAGCACCACCCCAAAAAAAGGTAAAATGCAAATTAGGAATGTAAGTCAAAATGATCAAGAAGATGATAAGACACTCTAGAGTTCAAATTGCCAGGACCAGATGATTTACAACCCAGGGCACCAAAGAAGCCTGCAGACATAATCTCAAAACCAATGAATCATATCTTTGAAAGATCCTGGAGCTGGGGGGAACTACCAGATGATTGGCAAAGGGCTAATGTAGTTTCTGTCTTCAAAAAAGGAGGAAAAAAACCACTATGGGTTCTAGTGGGCTATAGTGGTTTTGAGGCTTAAAAGAAGTTTTTGGCAATGGTTTATTCTCCAAGCTTGTTTCAATTTATTTTCTGAACATTTCTTTACCAGTCTAGGTAACATCATTAGCAGGATTTTCTTGTCCTATTCTCTTTAGGTAATAAAAATCTTGTGTGCCAGTGTGGTCAGTTGGTCATGCGATTAGCTGTTCATTTGGAACTATATTTAAATTATCAGCAGTTGATTGGTTCTCTTGTTGATTGGCAGATCAGATGGTCTGTTTTTTTACATATTCATATGCTTGGATCTAGATCAATGTGCTTGTTAATTGCTCCTTTGGTAGAATACCAGGCTTCAATAAATTCACATGTGTGGAAGGTGTTGGCATGCCCCATGATTTTTCTTCCTTTCCAATCAAACTGGTGTTGTTTATTATCAATGTGGTTTGAGATGAGGGATTTTTGATTGGGTTATACTCTGGATATAGTACAGTATAGACTGGGTAAGCTTGGAGAGCAAACCTCTGCCAAAATCTAAAACCCAAGCTACTGTACAAGTTTTGTCTATTATTTTAAATGAAGCTTCCCTACATTCCTTTCTGATGTGTCCCTCTCATCTGCACTTAAAACAATCTGGACAGTTCTTATTAAAACGTTCCCACTTCTTTGCATTGGAAACACCAGGGCTGTCAGTCTGGTAGACAAGGGTGCCTTTGATTGTTCTGTAGGGTAGCAAAACATGTCTCTTATGTGGTCAGCTCAGCCCTTTCAGAGATTGCTTCACTATTTAGTATTTTCTGAATGGGCAACATTGTATCTCCAGAATGAACATTGTATCTCCAAAATGAAACATAATTTCCTTAGGTTTGGACCTGCAACTGTTTTTGTGGAGAAAAAGTTTATTTATTTATTTATTTATGAGACTTATATACCGCTTTAAGTGCAAGCACTCTCTAAGCGGTGTACACCAGTAAGCAATGTATATATATATTTACATTGCCCCCAACAATCTGGGTCCTCATTTACCTACCCCGGAAGGATGGAAGGCTGAGTCAACCTTGAGCCGGTGAGATTTGAACCGCTGACCTGCTGAACACAGTCAGCTAAAGTGGCCTGCAGTACTGCACTCTAACTGCTGTGCCACCTCGGCTCTTAGTTGGGAAGCATATTGCTTAATTCTTATGGGGATTCTTTGGAATGGTAAGACGGGGGTGGGGGGTGGGGGTATTTGGTTTCTGGGGAGGAATTTCCCTTTTCAATTCAATACATATTTTGCTGAATCATTTTTCTTCCCTTATGAACTTAGTAGTAATTAAGATTCATACATGAAAATATCACATGGTGTCAGAAACAAATGGGTCTACTTTTAAAATTCTTGGATATTTCCATTCTAGTTCCACCCCTTTCTGGAGAAGAATGAATTCTACAATCTTTCCCATTTGAAACTGTACTTGGACCAAAATGGAGAAGGAGCTGCAGATATGGACATCCAGTGCTGGGTAGTTTCACCCAGTGGGAAATCGATCAAAAGGAAACTGGGAAGCATTGAAAGACAGAAACCTATTATAAACCAAAAGGCTCTTTCCTTGCTAAAGTTGCTCAACAGGGTAGGTAAAATATTGCACTGTTTTCTGTTTCTTCTAAAAATTAGGACTCATTTCAAGTGGGTGAATTCTAGTCACACTGGTGGATGATCTTCAGTGGGAGTTGAATGTATGAAGGATGTATGAATGTAGGTACAGTTTTCTTAAGTACTTGAGGGGGAAAGGGCTTCAGTAGTATTCACAAAGGTGTCCCTTAGAGGTTAGGATATGGAACACTCTTTTAAACTGATTCAGCCATGTTCAACAGATACTGCGTGATTATTCTTTAGGTTAAAAACCATGGTTATTTTTGTATATCTTCTGTAAGTTAGAATCTCCTTCATACTGGTGAGAAACCCTCAACTGCTGGCATTTGTCTTGCAAATAGCCACTGGTTCTTTTAACCATTGTATGCATTAAGTTTTCACTGAATGAGATGAATATAATCATAACTGGTTGGAGGTCCTGTTGGTCCATGTGGGAAATAAGATGCAGATCTGAAAGACAAAGTTTATTCGTTTGAAGAAAGCAAAGTTCACATTCTGGACAAAGAGGACCACTGGTTTGAAAGAGGGGTCAAAGAGACCATCTATATTAAAACTGAATAGCCCTCTCTCAATAGAGAGTGGGGGATACAACATCACCTATTGATTTGCCACACAATCCTTTCTGCAGTCCCAAGAAGGTTCCACAACCATTTGCATTTTGATTCAGGTGACTCTGAGGATACAGATAAACCCCCAAGTGTCCTCAACCACTCTCAGAGAGTTAATGACCAGATGACTGGAAATAATATTAATATTTCCTTCTTTTTCTCCTTAGCCTTTACCTCAATCCCAATGTGTGGAAAATTGTCATCCTGGATTTGTCAAGCGGAAGCGAGAAGGAGAGCCAATTTGTTGCTATGACTGTGTTCCTTGTCCAGAGGGGACCATCTCCACTCAGGAAGGTGGGTGACACCAAAGAAAAGAGCAGATATATGAGATTCCTCTAGAACATTTAAGTGGAAGTCAATGTTAAAGGGTGTGTTAATTGTGTTTTTGTTTATTTTGAAACACACAATTTCATACCTAAAAGGAGGTATGAAGGAGAGGCTGGATAGAGAGAGGAGCGTATGTCATTTGGGGCACATTTTACTACAGCCAAAGAAAATATCGCTTCCGCTTTTTATTTTGAATCTCTCTTTCCACCTTTGTCTTTTTATGAATATCTGAATTCTTTGAAACTTGAGGAATTGTCTTAGATCCATCCGTTAAAAAGATCTTTGCAATTTATTCTATATAGGTCTCCCCTTGAGCATCGCTAGAAGGAATTGCTGGTCCACACTCAGGTGATATATACAGTTATGGGCGCACCTCCTTACATAAATGTTAGCACTGATGAGAGTAGCCATTCCAGATTATTTGCAGAACTAGGTTTTTGCTATTTTCCTATTTTTTAAAAAAATATATATTCTTATCTTGTTTCTCTGGAGAAGTTCAGAGATACATCTTAGAAAATCCTCCTGGTATCGATTGTTTTCCGAAGAAGTTATTTCTTGAAAAGTGAAAGGATAGTACATTAAAGACATATTTCTTTTGGGGTTTTGCAGATACAGAAAAATGCACTAAATGTCTGGATGATAAATATCCAAATAAGGATCGTACACAATGTATCCCAAAAGTTATATCCTTCCTGTCTTACGAAGAAAATCTGGGAATCATCCTGGCCTCTTTTGCCCTGCTCTTGTTCCTAACCACAATGTTTGTATTAATCATATTCATTAAATACCGAGAAACTCCCATTGTCAAAGCCAACAACAGGGATCTCTCTTATATCCTTCTGGTCTCCCTCCTGCTTTGCTTCTTGTCTTCTTTTCTCTTCATTGGTCAACCAAGGAAAGCCACCTGCCTTCTCCGACAAACAATTTTCAGCATCATCTTCTCAGTTGCCATTTCTTCTCTCTTGGCCAAAACAATCATAGTGGTGCTGGCTTTCTTGGCCACAAAACCAGGAAACCGAGTGAAGAGATGGTTGGGGAAGAGCTTGTCCAACTCCATCATCCTTTTTTGTTCTTCTGTCCAAATTATCATCTGCTCCATCTGGATGGGACTATCTCTTCCATTCCCTGACTCTGACTTCCACTCTCAGCCTGGAGTGATCATCCTGCAATGCAACGAAGGCTCTGTTCTCATGTTCTATATCACCCTTAGCTACATGGGCTTCTTAGCTGCCATTTGCTTCATGGTGGCCTTCCTAGGCAGGAATCTCCCTGGGGCTTTCAATGAAGCCAAGCTGATCACCTTCAGCATGATGGTCTTCTGCAGTGTCTGGGTGACTTTTGTGCCCACCTACCTGAGCACCAAAGGAAAATACATGGTGGCTGTTCAGGTGTTCTCCATTTTGGCCTCCAGTGCTGGTCTTCTGGGCTGCATCTTCATCCCCAAGTGTTACATAATCATTCTGAGGCCAGACCTGAATAAAAAGGAGCAGCTTACAACCAAAAGAAATGTAGAAATGTAGAGACAGCAGAATGCCAACTCTCAACATGTTCCAAGAGCCCAGACCTAGAACAATGTCCAAGCTGTTTCCATTTTTTTTTGCTTCAGAACACTAAAGGGCAGCTGGCAGATAGGATTGTGAGGGAAGTTATTTCTTGAAGTAGTGGGAGAGTATTAACAAGCTGGAAGTCTTGCATGTGGCAACCATGACATCCTTGTTTCATAGTACATTTTACCAAAACTGTTATGGCAAATGCGACTGATACGTTTATTTTTATTTAGACAATAACTCTTTCTTGAGGATAATAACAGTAGATCAGTGGGAAAATAACTTGAGCCTTGCTAATTATGAATATTCATGCTTATATCATGTATTAAATATGCATATGTACTATTATCATTTTGTCCTCCTTTCCTGAAATGTATTAATATGAGTGCATCCTTTTGTCTGCATGATTTCCTCCCACTATTTTTTCCTGGAGGGAAATTCCTCCAGTGTCCACTGCATAAAGAATAACTGCAGTGAACCTTGATTATTGCATTTTTTGGGGTCCTGTATTTTTTTTTCTACAGAAACTGGTGTCAGCAATTAGGTTCACAATCTTCCTGCTGCTCCCAGGGACAACAGGTGGGGTGTCCTGTAGAATGGTTGCTTTGAGATTGATCCCACAACCCTTTCCACTTCCAAATAATGGCACCATTTAAGGAAGCTGTGTAAGGCAACAATCTGTGTATAAAAATCCATTTTTCTAGTGAGGGTTGTGAATCATTTATGTATGGTCTCATGCTCACACATCCCATCTGAGTAATAACTGGAGGCGTCCAGAAAACAGGAAGGAATTTGTCTTAGGAGGGGTGAGAGTGATCTTTCTGTGTCAAACAAAGACTGACTCCGAGGTTCTGTTCAAATTGCCTTTTTTTCCTATTTCTTAATGTATGAATTTCCTAAAGAGATATTTTGCTGAGAGGGAATTGCAAAACAGTGGTTAAGTAGATTTTGATTGGTGAATGAATGTTTCTCAAATAAACAGATACACCTGTAGTGGGCCAAGGTTGGGAGTTGGCCTACTGCTTTCACTCCTACC